>NC_054742.1:34423695-34597556 GCF_018143015.1 Lytechinus variegatus
AGTCAGTGAATGACATCATCGAATCTCTCATTTGGATGTAGCTGGCTCGTTCATATAACTGTTTTTGTGAATGGAGCAAAATTTTGAATTGTCATAACTTTCTTATTTTACATCCGATTTTGATGAAATTTTCAGTGTTATGCTTGTTGAATTTTTCTCTTTTTATTCAAATCAAGATTTTGTTGGGGTGGACTTGTCCTTTAAGAACCCACTGCAACATTCGTATAAGAGTAGGGGGAAACCCCCGTGTAGTGGTCCACCTGCATTCCCCCAATCAGTTATATCGGGAGGAGATACCCGCGGGTCATAGTGATTTAGTTCGCTTTTGCGGCCTCCCAGGCACAGGTGACGCCAAACAAATAATAGTGATAATAATAATAATAACTTCATATTCAATTCGACCTTCTTTTGTATTAATTTGATTTTTTTTCCAGTTATTAATGAGTACCCATGATAGACGGTCAGTATTATTCATTCTTCTTGACTGGAAAATGTTTGAGTAAATTACATGCATTGTTGAAAAGCATTAGAGTAAATGTTTCAATTTTCATTGATTAACTTTCTGCATAAAATGAATGAATAAAATATGATATGACCATGGCAGGAAACGGTGTTTTTGTTTAACCTACATCCCATTACTGACAGACAATGAGTAATGTAATTACATGTAATCCCGAGGGAATAACGAATGTGTTTGGCTTTTGCAGACAAGCCCCACGCATTAGCGTCAATTATAGAACACTACATGAAGCGATAATGTAAACCCTTTACCTGATTACGTCATGTCCACCATCTATATTTTCAAGAAGTGATGACGAAAAGGACATTTAGAGGAAATAGAGCAAGGTGAGTTCCGCAAGAATTTGCTTTGGGGATTGTGACGATATGACGTCATAATGTGTCAGGAAACGGCGGGCTTCTTTTGCGTGGTGCAGGGATTTGCCAGTTTGCTATGGCAGGCGATTCAACAAGGCAAGGGAGAATGTGACAGATTTTTACCCCTAATGAAATCCAACCATAATACACCTTGCAGAAGTTCAGGTTCTCACCTGGCGGTTCTTAAAATATTTAGACAACGATCACCTGGAGGCAACTAGGCGGAAGAAGAAGGCATAGCCAGAGGAGTCCTTCTAACCGGAAACGACATGGGTAGGTAGCAGTGATCAAACCCACGCAATGTTTGTGTACCCCTCTTGTCTTCTTCATCGTCGCCTCCAAATTGATGGTAAAAAATGACCAATAGAAAGTCCTCGGTGTCACTCTTAACCTCCCAGCCATCCATGGTGAATCGACGAATTTAGGGTTAACATTTCGAAATGAAAACACATTGATTTGGGTAATGCATCAAAATATATGAGCGAAAAATAAAAGAATAAGTATTAAAAAGAAGGTTCTTCTTCAATTTATTCTACATTTGGATATCAAAGATTTCTAAGATGTATGAATTGAATCTGTAAATCAAGTAAGGTTCCATTATTATTATTTTGATTGACAAAAATTTCAAATCTTCGTCATAATAAGACATTCAATCAGTTCGTTTGTTACATTTACAACAATACAATCTGCCATAATGTATAAAACTTGCGGTAAGCAAGGGATCAGTTATCTTTTTTCTATCATATTTATCCAATGATTCTTAAAACAGAATATCTAATAACACATTGAGATATATCAACTCATTTGAAAGGATGTATGCTTTGATCTTCATACTAATTAAAACCTATGGTCATGATTTATGTCTAGTAAATGTGTGATCTGTGAAAAGACGGTAAGATGCTTTCTCAACTTCTAACTCCCAATGATAATATACGAGTATTTATCTGTACGTGGGGGCTTCGCACTCCCCTCCCATCACCAAAAGCCATGATAATTGGCAGTGAATACCATCGCCCTGGGAAGCGGGGGTGCTAAAACACCCCCAAGATTCTCCTAGAGGGTGCTGCGTGTATTATTTTCCATAGGCAGCACCCCCTGGAATTCTGGTAGGTATATATATGTACGGAAAATAACCAACATCTTGTGTTGAACCACGTTTTTTTTTCTTATCAATTTTTTTGACGTCAAAATGACCTTCATTTTGCACGGAAAACCTCTTGTTTTTGCTTGTCAAATTTACATTGGCGGATCCAGGGGGTCGAGTGGATTGGAACCCCCCCCCCCTATTGGCGGAGGTAAAAAGGGGGAAAGGAAAAAAAATTAGGGAAACAAGAGGAGAAAAAGGGTTTATGAGATTACTATATATGTATTAAGTTTCGTAGGAATGTAGCTAATTGTTACGAATACCCCTTCAAAGAAACAAACAAAAATCAACTTTGAGTGGCCGATCGGGAAAAATGTGGGGGAATTTTTTTTTTCGCCTCCCCAAAATTGGCCAAAGCTGGATCCGCCCCTAAACTTCAGCACGGCCGACCAAAAAATCGTTCCCAGGGCCCTGGTGAATTGTGGTTTAGAGTGGGGCGTCTAATTTTGCCACAAGATCATCAATATACAAGCAACCTGAAGATTGTGGTTAATATGATGGGAAATGTGTATTTCCCGAGGGAAGCCCAGATGGACCGTCTACCTAAAAAATAATCTAACAAAACAACTGAACCGTATCAGAAAAAATAGAATTATGAAGTGGTTCAGAACGATTTAAATGACAAGTTTCAGTGTTATTTTTTTTTACATATATCTAGCATTGTGTGATTCAACAAAAATTAGATCCTATTTCTTCATAAAGCTGATATCACAGGCGTGACTTAAGTCGTAAATTTGACTATGTAATTAACGACGCGAGTTGCAAATGCAACTTTCAAATATTTTCACGATTACAGTTTTCGTTGAGAGAAACGTGAATGGGATTGGGCCCAATTACACTTTGATTGAAAATTCTTATCAACAATGATCTGAAATTACAGTTTGTCGTATTAAAACTTTATTATCCCGTTGCATAAATATTACCATTAAGGTAACTTTGCCATCCAATGGTAACTTTCATAGAATCCTTGATTTTGATTGGCTGTTGATCAGCGTTATAATTGTAGTTACCATTGGATCGCAAAGTTGCCTTAATGGTTACTTTCATGCAACGGGGCCTATAGTTCAGTTTTACATATCAAAATGACTTAGGAATTGACTCAACTTCAGCAATGCCAACAAACCCACCCCTACACTGATCTAAGTAAGATGTGAACGTATTCAAGCTCTTCGAGCCACAAGTTTTCTCTGTTTTTAGAAATTTATATTCGGTCTTCTCCGTTTAAATTCATATAAAGAACACATTACGTCAATGCATTTATTGTAAATAGTGAATATTAAGTTAGATTATGCTTTCATTACACCGCACTACATGTAGGTGAGTAAATATCGTTTGACGAACACATATTCAACAATCAGAAAAGGTTTAATTAGCATATTTTAAAATGGTGCACAGCTTTTTTTTAATTTGTTTCGCTTCAGTATTTATGATCTTTCCATACAAGTTCCTAATTCGATAGTGTGACCTGAAAAATGCGTATACAATCTGAAAACCTTGGTGAAATCCGGGGTCTTTTCGAATGCCGTGAGAACTTTTAGCTCAGGGGCCCGTTTCATAAAGGACTTGCAACTGTTGTAACCTTGCCATGATGGCAACCACCATGAAAACATTGATTGTGATTGGCTGCTGAGCATTGTTACCATGGTAGTTGCCATCATGGCAAAGTTACAACAGTTGCAAGTCCTTTATGAAATGGGCCCCAGATGTTTGTTAATATGGACATCGCACTCTCGCAAAAACTCCCTTGCATCTATTTCTGTTTCACAAGTCTTCGATCAAGCATCATGAAATGCGATAGAATGCGATATTTTTCATTCTGAAATGTGAGGATTTCTTATCATATGGCAATTTTTATATTCTGCTTTTGACAAAATATAATCTAAACAAAGATAATGACTGGAGTGTATCAAGAATCAAGGACACTTTGAATTTGAGTATGTCAGAGTACTTAAAAGATCAGAATGTTTTTTAAAGTCTCAGCCTTTAACCAATAAAGAATATTAATTCAGTGTTCATTTGTCTGCCGGTTGCTTCCCGGGTCGAAATTTTAACTTGGCTTGGTTTGCTGATATATGTATATTTTACTATGGTATCTTGATAGAGAGTTACACAGGATTTGGCGGGATCGGGACAACTACCCCCCGGACAACTACCCCCGAGGACAATTACCCCCCCCCGGAAAACTACCCCCGGACAATTACCCCCAAGGACAATTACCCCCCCCCCAGACAACTACCCCCGGACAATTACCCCCCGGACAACTACCTCCGGACAATTACCCCCGGACAATTACCCCCTGGACAATTAACCCCGGACAATTAACCCCGGACAACTACCCCCCGGACAATTACCACCGGGAACAATTACCCCCCGCCTCCCCCAGGACAATAAACTCCTAGACAAAGGGAGTGCACAAAGTCATATGTCGGCCGTACGCTTGACGTAAGAAGTACTCAAGGCATTCTCGAGTATCTTGCTTATTTGCTGATTTCTCAGCAATAACACAATTTCTTCCAGAATCCTTTGGCACATACGTTTCATTAATTAACAGAAACTTTGGTGGTCATTTCATTGGATTCTGTACGAACTCATTTTGATATCGTTACCAAAACTAGCATTTACCTTTAAATAGGGCTTATAAGATAATTACAATTTTTATGTTTTTTTATAAGAATAAAGCGTAGAAATGACTATTAGGACATCGGCGTTTTGCCCCCCCCTGCCCTTATTTTTCACGACCAAGAAAAAAAAGAGAAAAGCAAAGGGAAGAGGGTGAAATAAAGGCCATTTTTCGAAAAATGTTATGTCAAAATCTATTAAAAACTTTGATTTCTGTGATAAAAATGTTGAAATTTTTGCTCGCTCGCTTTGCTCGCAACTTCTTATTAATTTTTACGTGATACGCTGTATTGAGCCCCCTCAAAATTTTGGGCCCATTACTCCACTGGGACAACCCCTTCAAAAAACAAATTAAAATCAACTTTGAGCGGCATATCTGGGTAAATATGGGGTAAAAAAAATCGCCGCCCCCCCCCCTATTGGCAAGAGCTGGATTCGCCCCTGCCATCTACAAATCTTTACGAAACCCAGGCTTCGATCATAATTTGTATGTCAACATAGCATAAGATCATTCGTTTTGACAATCTTCGCAGTGGCGTAGTATAGGGGGGCCAGGGGGCACGTGCCCCTCCTGAGAAAACAAAATTGACGGAGCAAAAAAAAAGGGGAGAAAGAAAGAAAAATGGAGGGGAAAGATAAATTTTCTTTAATGTCACTTTATAAAATTTTCGCTCACGCTTCCCGCTCGCATTGCCTTTTCGATGAGATTCATATCTTGCTCAATATAAGCTGATATGGAGCTTATAATATCAAGTTTTTAAGTCAATATACAAAATATATTTCATCTCGATAATCGAGCTTTTATCATTTTTAAATTTACAAATTGATATTCTAAGTGCTCTGTAAAATGTCCGTTTTATGGACTATTAATATTTTCAGCTCACGCTGCTCGGTCGCATTATTTGATTTGCATAGGCCTTCTTTATAAATTCTTAAAAACCGTCCTTAAAATGCATCTTAAACGAATTGTATACTATCATGATTGCCAATTTGTATAGAAAGAAACACTGTATTTGATTAAAATTTAGAAATTTTGTACTTAATTTCCTTCTCTAATTTTTAATTGCTTTCACCCAAGATTAATAGACACAAAAACACCTAATAATTTTACCATTTAGGGCCGAAATGGTAAAGTTACAAGATTTTCTTGTGTGTATTATCTTTGCATAATTTTTTTTAGCTTACTGTAATTAAGTCATAAAGCCACATCTTAATTTGGAATGTGCACCAATTGTTTCATAATTCTTAGCTTCTTGTTAGTTGAATTGTTTTAAAACAACAGGTTTATAGGCCTTTCTTGACAGTGTTAGTGTTGAGATAGTTGTGTTATCGACTTTCAATATATCTACCTATGAAGGTGTCTTTTTTACGTTTTATCTATTTGCCTGATTTCTTTCCTAAAATTAAACCTAAAATAAATATTTTTAGAAATCAGATCAGTTGGAATCAGAGATATTCAGCATTTGTGATTATTATGACTAATCGTGTTGAATATTTCTATGAAAACTTAGTTTTAGGGCCACTTTACACATTTTTTGATTTATATATGCATAGCCAAACGGGAGGTTTCGGCTAGAAGGCGATGATGCAGAAGGTACCGCTAAACCAAAAAAAAAGAGCAATAAAAAAGACAAAGCAAAAAATATTAACGTAAGATAAAATAATTATGAAATATTTCGAAAACCTGTGCCACCGACCAAAACTTACAATGGGTCCCACTTAATTCTAACATTGATGCTGGAGAGAAGGGGGGATTTTTCTAGGGGTAATTGTCCAGAGGGTGATTGTCCGGGAGTAATTGTCCTCGGGGTAATTATCCGGGGTAGTTGTTCGGGGGTAATTGTCCCGGGGTAATTGTCCTAGAACCGAATAAAGAAGAGGGAATCAGTTGCGTAGTTAAGAAAAAAAAAGAAAAGAAATCAGCATTACTCATATTTGCTGAAAAGAAGAGAAATCAAGAGCAGATCAACGATGAAATGGCAATCATTACACAATCTTATAAAAAGAGTATTTTTCTTTTGCAAAAAATCTTAGGTCGCCAAATCCCTCTCCTTTATTCCATTAAAAGATGACCTTCCTTGAAACTATTTATTTTTCATTGCAAAAAATGGTGGCAACTTATAATTTAACATTTTTCCTTTCTCTCAAATCAGCAGGAATAAAGGATTCGATGGATCTTGAAATCTTCTCATCTGCCCCTGAAAGCAATAAGCCCAACGATGAAGCAAATAATGTGCATGGATAAGCGCGTCTGCAGATCCGAGCTATTGCGTTTAGCGGGGGTAAATCCACAATATCCCGCGGTCTACGTGTGTAATTATCATGAAACAAAATCACTTTCTTTGAGTCAACTGAGATTATTTGGATTTCATCGGGGATTTGCTTCTGGTCATGATAACCCACTGCTTATTTGAGATCATATAACAAGGATCGAATCTCTATCAAAATAAAGGGAAACGCTTAAAGCAACCCACCCTCTCAACCGCCTATCCCAGATCTTTGTCACTTTTTTTTGCAAGAGAGAATTTAGGATTTCTTCACCACAATATTCATCAAACCACCTTCAAGATTTCCTAAAAGACAAAAGTTATCAGAGTGAATGAATTTTAAATCTTGGGTTGAAAATGAAATGAGGTTCAAACAAATCAAAAAGATTAAAATTACGTTATGGATGCCTTTCTTTATTTTTTGTCAAAAGAACCAGGCTTAAAGAATAAGGAAGTGGGTTTGATAAGAAACATTTCCTATGATAATAAAGTGATATGAATATTCATTAGATAGACATTCAGCATTATAAAAAATCGATTTGGTTGAGATTTTCACAAAAAAAAGATGAAATATTTGTTATCAAGATATATCGCACAAGTATTTAAATGGAGTGAAGTCAAAATTTACATAAAAGGTTAAAAGCTCACTTTAAGATTTTGTAAAGACCTGCCAACCAAACCAAGGTAAATAATATGACGCATTGCACGTTTGGCATTTTTATCATTTCGCCATGATTAGTATATCATGAAGGGAATGTAACATCAGCTCATTCTGTGAATAATGGAGCAATAATGACCCCAAATCTCAACTAGTTAATATTTTACAAAAATATGTTGATACAGGAAAATGATGTCTATTTTAATTGGAGGGGGGTGACAACCCAGTCACCCTCATCTGAGGCAATGATGATTTTAATGTAAAAAGACCAGTATTCTTTTCTTTAACATAGCTACACCAGTCATAGATTCCGCCCCACTTTTTCAAGTATGTGAAGTCGTGCGAGTGAATGATGAAAAGAATCATTGTTTTTATTACTATTTGCTCGTTCAGCACCCTAGGTTCTTAAGATAGTCACGTAAAATTGCGAGGGCAAACCTTTCAACTATTTGCAGTAACTATATTTAAAGGGACATTCCTTCGATTGCACAGGTGTAAAGCTCGACTTTATTTTGCAGTCACGTAGTGTAATGTATAAAGGGAATCTCGACTTAATTACCTCGCTCTTGGGTTTCAGTCGCGATAAAAAGCTTGGAAAAAAAGGTTCTCTTAAATCTGTTAAGATTTAGATTTTTTTTTCAAAATAGTTTTATCGCAACGAATGAGTCCAAAGAGCTGGCAAGTTTGCGAATTATTCCCATCGTATTTCGTTAATTATAGGCGTGTATGAGGGTGTGGGTGTGTGGGTGCGTGATTTGCATCACTGGGTTATTTTAGTGCCTATTGTAGGCAATATATACACCAAGCAATTCTAGGTAACAGCATCTCGTTTTATTTCTCTTTGTTTTCGTGAATGGAATTGATGTGGTGAGCTTAGATCATGTAAATTGCATATACAAAAGAGGGAGAAGAATGTGATCCAAATAATATACCTATTACTGTACACTATACAGTTCATGTATTGTTACAAAAATGTATAAGGGGTGATTTTTCACTGCGAGCAAATACGAAGTGTAAATGGGGGCATTGTCATTCAGATATGATTAGAGTAAATAGGTCTTTAGTCCTCATTAGCAAGAAAAAAAAAGGGGACTGGAATGTCGATATTATTAAGAAAACGGTATATGCTCAGAGCATGAACAAGAATTTATTCATTTATTCATTTCCTGTATTGTGTATGGAATGTAATTGCTTTTTACGTGCAAAGTGCAGGTGTAGTTAACCATTCACGTGCAACGTGTGTATGTTTTTCTAGCTTTTTATCTCTCTCTGCTCTAATTAGGGCTCTGATGCATAACTCCGGCAAGGCAGGGCTATCAGTCTTTGGAAAATACTTGTGAAAAAAAGGAATGCGATTTGATTAGTAATGCGCCTTAATGAGTTGGATGTATCATGTTTGGATTATTAACCTGGGGTTGGCATATTAGATATGCATGGCCACCACGTTGGTGGCATGGGAAAGTGTGGTTGGGTGTATGGCGAATTGATGCGGTGGATATGTTTGGATGTTGAATGAATTTGATTTGAGTGAAAAAAAAAGGTTTAGTCCTCATTATCAAGGAAAAAAAGGGACTGGAATGTTGATATTATTGAAAACATGTATATGCTCAGAGCAGGAACAAGAAACCATTCCTTCATTATTTATTTATTTCTTTTAATTGTGTATGGAATGAAATAGTTTTTTTTTACGTGCAAAGTGTAGGTCTTCCTAGCTTTTTGTCTGTCTCTGCTCTAATTTGGGCTCTGATGCATAACCCGGGCAAGGCAATGCTATCAGTCTTTGGAAAATATTTGTGGAAAATGTATGAAGATGAATAATTTAGTACATCGTTCTCTTTTATGTCATGTTTGCATCTGAGTAAAACCTAGATGAGGTTTTTTTTTTTTTTTAAATCCAAACCCCTACTTTTTTATGCTTGTTATGGTACATGACTGACGTAAAGGTGAGAATGTTCATTCTCAAACAAATTTAGGCACATCGGAAAAGTTTCATTGCAGTGGGTTTAATGAGTGTGTGGGGGGGTAATTTAGAAAGCAATGGAAAGGGTATTTTCTTTTCCACAGTAAACCAGACAGGTGCAGTGTTAAACAATTAATTCCTTGAATTGCAAAAGGATCCACCCTATTCACGCATTATTTGGTTCCCATAGAATTTAATGTTTGGAAATAGACGGGAGTTCTTTGGATATAATATGTTTGGGTTAGGCTTAACTTGGTGTTGGCATATTAGATATGCATGATCACCACGTTAATGGCATGGGGAAGTGTGTTTGGGTGACTGGCGAATTATTGTGTTGGATGTTGAATGAATGGGGGTGTTTGGAGTGTGATACTATGAGAGGGCGTGGTTGTATGGAGTTTTGTGTTGCCTGTTTGCATTTTATGAATAGTCTTTCATGTCTTTCATTCATTCAAGTTATCTTGTATTTTTCGGATTTGGTAAATGTTTATGGATAGGTTATATTTTACTTTACTCACTTTAAATGTCAGGGGTCTCAGAGACAAGGCTAAAAGAAAAAATATTTTTGAATTTTGCAAAAATAAAGGGAGTAATATTGTGTTTTTACAGGAAACGTACAGTACGGAAGAGGTTGAAGAGAAGTGGAAATTAGAGTGGAATGGGCCTATATTGTTTAGTCATGGAACGAACCATAGTAGAGGTGTTTCTGTTCTCATTTCTCCAAATTTAAATATAAAAATGGATAATGTTGTTTTTCATGAAAATGGAAGATATGTCGTTATGAAGTTAGAATTTCAACAATCTAAAATAATTTTAGTTAATTGTTACTTCCCCACAAGAGATAAGGAGAAGATGCAAATTGATTTTTTAGAGGAACTGGATAAATGTATTTCAAAGCTTTACAGCTCTGAAGAAATGATAATCATTGGGGGAGATTTTAATACAATAATGAATGGAGATTTGGATTATGTAGGTCCAAGAATCTTTCATAAAAACAGATTTAACGAGAAATTTGAGGGATTTTTAGATAGATTCGGATTAGAAGATATATGGAGGAGGATAAATCCTGAAAAGAAACAATTTACATTCAGGCAAAAATGTCCTATTATGCAAAGTCGATTGGATTATTGGTTCGGGTCCTCTGCTTTTCAACATTTAGTTAATGGTTGTGATATTGTAGCGTCAATCACGCCAGATCATTCGGGCGTTCTGCTTCAGTTGACAAGCAGTGTAGACAAGCCGCACTTAGGCAATTCATATTGGAAGTTTAACAATAGTCTGTGCGCAGATCAGGAATTCGTGAATTTATTCAAAGATAAAGTAGTTGAATTAAAAAAAGAATGGCTCCCGAAAATAAAAGATAAATTATTGTTGTGGGATTTTCTAAAAATGAAAATGAGGGAGATTATTAATAAGTACACAAAGAAAAAAGCAAAGCTTAGGAAACATGAAATTGAAAAATTAGAGGAAGATATAAAAAGTTTGGAAATCCACCTATCGACTCAGCCTTCGAGGAAAATACTTGATGAAATGGAGGAGAAAAAGTCTAAATTGAACAAATTGTTTGATTATAGCCGACAAGGTGTAAAAATCCGATCAAGAGCTTTTTGGTTTGAGGACGGAGAACAAAAAACACAATATTTTGAACAGTTATTAAAGTCAAATAAACGGAAAAGTGTAATAAAAGAAATATATGATCAAGGTGAACAGATTATAAAAGATAGGAGTGAAATATTAAAGAAGCTAAAGTCATTTTACGAAAAATTATATTCATTGAATGAAGTGATTGTAAATGAAAACTCTTTTTTCTTTAAGGATATTCCTAAATTATCCAAAGAAAGTCGAGATATTTGTGAAGGTAAAATTACTATTCAGGATTGTTTAAGTGTTTTGAAAGAAATGAAATTTAATAAAACCCCTGGAAACGACGGTTTTACTGTTAAATTTTATTATACCTTTTGGAATTTATTTGGGGGACTTTTGGTGGAAGTGTTAAATGAAGTGTATAATAGGGGATTATTAGCAACTTCACAAAGGCAGGGCGTGATTACACTATTAGAAAAGGAAGGCAAAAACCCTTTATACATTCAAAACTATAGACCGATCACGCTTTTAAATGTTGATTACAAGATCTTATCAAAGGTATTAGCAAAAAGATTAAAAAAGGTTCTGAATGAAATAATTCATATTGATCAAATAGGGTATGTTGAAAATAGGAACATTGGAGATGGTGTGAGATTAATCGATGATATTTTATTTCAGTCCTCTTTTGGAAATATTGGATATTTGATCACGGTGGACTTTGAAAAGGCTTTTGATTCTATTTCCCATGATTTTCTTTTTCAGACGCTTAAATTATTTGGATTTGGCCAGTCTTTCTGTTCTTGGGTTCGTGTTTTATATACAGATATAACTAGTTGTATTATGAATGGAGGTTATTCCACTGGTTATTTTGATATAAAACGAGGGGTAAGACAGGGGGACCCCCTTTCTCCTTATCTGTTTTTGCTGTGCATAGAAACACTAGCTTTGGCAATAAGAAGAGACGCTCTAGTTGAAGGAATTCAGTTTGAATCTCATGAAATTAAGCAAATATTGTATGCCGATGACATCACTCTGTTTGTTAAAAATAGCAATTCTGTTAAACGGCTTAAATATCTTTTGGAAGAATTCGAAAAAGTGAGCGGTTTGAAGATAAACAAAGGGAAAACAAATTTTTTTTGGATGGGAAAAGATCAAGACAGACCTCAAACTCCACTATTTGGAAATTTGGTTCAGCAAATTAAAATCTTAGGCGTTTATTTCTCTCTAAATGTAATAATAAAAGAAGATCTAAATTTCAAAGAGATACTTAGCAAAATAAAAAGACTTTTGGGATGGTGGAAACAAAGGGATCTAACCCTAATGGGTAAAATACATCTGTTGAAAAGTTATGCATTATCAAAATTAAATTACGTCTCGTCACTTTTAGTTGTTCCTAACTGGTTGTTTGTTGAGGTGGAACGGATCACTTTTGAGTTTTTATGGTCGGGTAAAGACCGTATAAAGAGAAACATTATGTATCAGGATTACTCACACGGTGGGTTAAGAATGATGAATTTTAAGTTGTTCATAAAGGCCCAACGTCTAATGTGGCTGAAACGTCTTTTATACGGGGAACGCGATGCTGGGTGGAAATTGTATTTTGATTTCTGTTTTAGATCACTTGGTGGGAGATTGTTATTTCTATGCGATTTTGATTTTTGCAAATTAACACAGACAATGCCACAATTTTATTCTGAAATGCTGAAGGCTTGGCAAGATATGAGAAAATATAGATATACAAAAGAGGAAGTAAATCCGATTATATTTAATAATAAGAATATATGTGTAAGAGGTAAAATGATTTTTGACATTGATCTTTATAATAAGGGAGTTTACACTGTAGATCATATTTTTGATAACGGGGTTGTGAGACCTGTGGCTTATTTTCAAAATCTTGGGGTAACTGCAGATGAACTGCTCCACATTATTGATATAGTACATGCTATTCCAACTACTTGGAAAAATGCCTACAGCTCTATTAAATTTATAAAGATTGACGATGAGAACTTCAATGTTAATTTGAATATCAGTAAGCTGGAAACTACTTTTGAGGTGATGAAATAAAAAACGATATATAATAGTTTTGTTGAAAATTTACGGGAAACGTATAATTTAACATTGAAAGATAAAAACATTAATTTGAATTTTACAGATGTTGAAATGTGTAATAGGTTTTCCCAAACCAGGAGCACAACGTTGATTAGGAAACAAAGAGAATTCCAGTTCTTACTTTTACACGGGGCGATTTATACCAAAGAACAGTTATTGAGATTTGGGTATGTTAAAGACAGTTTATGCTCTTTTTGTGGCAGGGAAACCGAATCATACATGCATATGTTTCTAAATTGTTCTAAGGTAAAACCTTTATGGGAATTTTTTATTAAATATTTTTGTATATCTGAATTAAGAGATTTAGAATGGAGAGATATACATTTAGGATTATCTGGAAGTACGAATAGAAATAATTGTGTAAACAGTATAATCTTTTTCATCAAACATGCCATTTTCCAATCCAGAACCAATAGTCAGGTTCCTTCCTGCCATAAAATACAAAAATATATTGCAGAACGTAGGAAGAAAAATGCTTGGCTATAAAATCGGGCAAATTGAGTTTGCATGTAAAGAAATGGGAAGAACTGAAGGTGAATGAGACATTGAATGCAAACAGGTGTGATGTGTCTGCTGGTGTTGTGAGTGTGTAGTGGTATGTCCGCGTGTGAATGCGAGTGTGCAATGGTATGTTTGCTGCCTGGGAGGGGGGGGTCTTCTGTGTGTGTGAGGGCGTGTGTGTGTTTTTTTTTTTGGGGGGTGGTATATTGTGTAGTAGGGAGTGTGGGTGCGTGGGTGAGGGAAACATATATATGTAATCTTCCTCTTGAAGGCTTGTAGAGTTTCTTATTTGATTTGACATAATTTTGATATTAACATGATATTGAGGTAAATTTTTTTTTTCTCTTACAAAAAAAAAGTTTCATATTGTTATAGACATGATAGAAGAGAAATATGGCGGTTTGATTTCATTTGTAATCATTTTCAAAATATTTGTAATTTAATTGATATTGACATATTTATTTGTTTGACTGTTAATTGCTTGTATACATGCAAAGAATCTTTATTTATATGAATTGTGATTGTCAACTTATTGTTTTGAAAGAGGAAGAAAATAAAATATTATTAAAAAAAAAAAAAGTGTATGGGAGAGGTTGTATGTATGGGGGTGTATAACAGAAAGAGCATCAGTGGTTTTTACCTCACTTAATCTTACAAAACACTAATAAAAGGCTTAATATGGACACAATCTACTTTACCGTTCGAAATGTTACATCTATAAGTCTTGATTGCTAGGGTCGTGTTCAAACAACAATTATCTCATCTACAGATACGGAAAAAGCGGTACGTGAAATCGGTTTTCATTTGTTATGATCTACCAAGTGGGCCTTGAAATAGGGCACACTCAGAATGTTTGTAAATAAAAAAAACATAATGCATTGCATTTATTTGCAAAATATAAGGTGAAAATACAATTTTAAGACAAACTATTTATAGATGATGGTTGTATAAACCTATATATAGGATACAATGTTTTATACATGATTCAGACTGGAAAATAATTACAATTATCAGATTTACGGTTTTATGGATGCTCGAAAATTACATTCAAGCGCTGGCATTGTGTAAATACAAATCATTTACAAGGTTCTTTGAACGTTGATAATTCAGAAATTATACACGCCATCTGTTTTTTTACCATAAAACAATAAAATATGTAATCCTGATCCTTTTTTCAATAAGAACAATCCTCACCTACTTAACACTCCGATATCAAAACGTATCAAAACACGCAACATGATATAACAAGACACTGAGACTGACATAAAATGAATTATCATGATAACATCAGACGAACGAGTACCCATACGCACAGAACGAGGAACGATACTGTCTAAGATCGAAGAAAATTACTTGAAAAAAAATGTGCAGTTTCCGATAAAGTGCATGTTAGTAAGCATGTGTCCAAATAACCAAAATGTGCACCGAGTTTCAAAGTGAGGTTATGTTAGTACATAGACCAAAAAATGATGTTAGTAAACATAGATCAACTGATATATGACACTTATTTTACATAATGTTAGAACACGTATATGTAATTCATTAATAACACTCGTGTGGAGCATTTCCCTCGTATTCTCAGAATTGTCCAAAATAGATATCAAAAACACGTCGTCGTAGTTGTTCGATAAAACAGATAACAGAACTATCAATGATGCCAGATATTGAATTGAAATTCAGTCCGATTAACATGAAACAATGTACCAAATGTAGATACTGAAAATGTTAAAAGTAACTAAGTAACTGGGAACTCATTGAAAATTCATATTGCCAAAACCATGTGTGTATATGCTAACATTGGAGAGGAGACGATTGGAAGTTATTGGGCATCCGCACCCACACTCTCTCCCCTCTTCCTGGATTCGACATGTATAATTATTATGCTTAAGGAGATTTCAGCCATTCTCACTATTCACAATTGGCACGTTATTCGTAACGTGACATGCAAGTGTTGAATAGTAACATGACTTAATTCTTTATCACTTTTCAAATTGCCATTAATGACAGGGAAAATGCTAGGCTAAGGCTATGGCTAGCTTATAGACCACCGCATTGACTTTATCTCAAATCTGGGCCTGTCTAATGCCTGCGGCTAACTAATGCCATGGTTAACTTAGAATTGGTTAATTCCGAACTTTACGTTTACTTAGGTTAGACCAATGAGGTTGGTCGCCTTGGTTTAATTGGTCTAGCCCGTATATAGAACTAGTATCACAATTGCCGATTTCGAGCACGGGAAATTAAAAACCTGATAATTGGTAAAGGAAATGCAGATCGATCTTTAATTTTGTTGATCAAGACGGGGATCAAGATCGAGAGTTTACTCTGCGATTGCAATAAAATGCAGAGCTGCACGTTATACATAGTCAGTTTACGTTCATGTTCTGCTCACTGACGTTAATTTGTGTCTGACGTTAGAATACGTTCCATGTTGATGCAGCGTAGTTCTGAGTCTATCAAGATCTATAGACTAGACTAGATTTAAGATAAATTCATTTAGATCTAAGATTAGTTCTATACACGGACTAGACCTATAAAACCAAGGCCACTAAGCTAATAATTGGTCTGACCTAATTAAACGTAAAGTTCGGAATTAACCAGTTCGAAGTTAACCATGGCATTAGTCAGCATTAGGCATTAGACAGGTCCAGATTTGAGATAAATGCGCTAGCCTTAATAATAATAATAATACATAGCATTTATGAGGCGCCGATCTATCTAGTTGCCTATTCAGTGGCGCACTATATTACCCCAGCTGTAGCTCCAGCTGCTAAAGGCGCTTGGTGCATTCAATGAATTATTCCTGTCAGGTACCCATTCACCTAATAACGTGGGTCGAGTGCAGCACAGTGTGGATAAA
Organism: Lytechinus variegatus; assembly: GCF_018143015.1. Taxonomy (NCBI): domain Eukaryota; kingdom Metazoa; phylum Echinodermata; class Echinoidea; order Temnopleuroida; family Toxopneustidae; genus Lytechinus; species Lytechinus variegatus. The sequence continues at coordinate 34,440,274 of NC_054742.1, forward strand.
TTTTTGCTGAAGGAAAACACGCCATGGCTGGGATTCGAACCCACGACCCTCTGTTTGACAGGCGAGAGTCAGAACCACTAGACCACGACGTGTCCTTAACTAACCCTAGCCCAGCATTTTGTCGTGTCACTAATGAAAGTTTAATAGTTTTTAAGAATTGGATCTAGATATAGATCTGAGCCTATAAGGCCCATGTAACTAATGTAAGGGTCCCGGTAATTTGTGGGTGCTGATTAATTCGTGGCAACGTGAAATTAGTGAACGCTAACGAACACTGACAATTTTGTAAAGATCAAGTCTACGCGCAAGTGTACTCTTATTCCGAAGACGCAAGTCATGAATATATTATATTCATGACTTCTGGAACTGCGGTTGGAAGAATAATTTCGTGTAATGGATTATTTATTCCTCCTATGTTTGTCAGGTATACCACTGATAATTATAGTGAATGGTGGCGGCGGCCATATTGCAATCTATATATTCTACCAATTTTTAAATATTCCCTTATACCATTTTATTCTATCAAAAACCAAGTTAAGTTGCGTGACTCCTCTATCAGACAATAAATTTAAATGACAAAACATGCACAAATATACTGTAATGTTATCTTTCTGTAGGAGGGGCTGAGGTATTTCAAAGTGAGTCTTCCCTAATCAAAATCTAACGTAAATTAGAAACTTTATATTCCATGTGAGACTAATTACAATTTTCCATGCTAGAGTATTGTCTGCTTCGTACACACGTTTTTCCCCCTGATCTTTATAATGTGTTATCGGTCTGCTGATTTCATCACTCATCCCCCACCTATCTTTCTCTCTCTATGACCATCTCTGTCTCCTTTTTATAAGTTTTAAATCATCAATGATTTAAATGTACGGGAGTGAGTTCTCTGAGACAAAAGTAAAAGCAATTGCTTGAATTGTGACGAAATAATTCAAAGAGACGCAGGCATCTGTTTTGTTTCCTTATCAGTTATGAATGTAAAAAGGGAGTAGCCTAGATAGACCAATGGCTTTTTGTTACTCCCTCACATCCCATTCATATACTTTATATTTGTCTTCAGTTGTCAATTTTGTCTAAATAATGTACAACTGTCAATGTTATGTTTGCTCAATAAGATTAACTCACTTTTACATTGTAACCTGTTTTATTAACAGATGTGAAATAAATTAATTTGAATTTGAATTTGAATTACTACCCACGATGTCTAACTTTCCTATATTCTTTAACTGGCACTACAGCCGTATCCTAGAGTTGGTTTGAATTTCAATATTGTTCTATTCGCCCCGTCATGCCTGTGTCTCTTTGAATGATTTCGTCACAATTCAAGCAATTGCTTTTACTTTTGTCTCAGAGAACTCACTCCCGTGATACATTAACATTTTACTGTAAAAATTTGAGATGCGAACTTTATATTTTGGCTGAATATCATACCAAATAATGAATTAATTGATTATATTTTTAATAATAAATTTTATTTTTACGATTAAATCACACCCTGGATCTACGTTACCTCAACGAACGTACTAAAACAATTCGAGGAGAGTAAGATTCATAAGTTGAAAGTTTTATTATAGGTTTGTGCACTATGCCATAGTGCAATTTACTGTAGAGCATAAGCGTAGAGTCCTGTCTAATTGTCTTAACTCACATTATTGACGCAAAGAGGCGTCCATTGTTTTTATTGCTATTGATAAACAAAGGGCAGATTTTCAAGAGGAGAGATTCAATTTTCAACTTGCAAATTGATACAATATTACAGAATAGAGTAAGGTATAAAGCGGTTCATGCGTCAAAATGAATATCATGAAAATCACGGAATAAGGAACGATAGACAGAATAAAAATGATTTCACAGATAGGGGAATAGAGGAATGGGTATCATTCAAAGAAGCTTAAAGAGGGAGAGAGAGGGGACGGAATCCCAAGACATATTTTTAAAGAAGTTTAAACACAGGAGCATACACTTTCTGTTGAAAATAAAATTATTGGGTCAAAATGCATGACATAAAATGTTAAAATTTATACTACATAAGTAATTGTATGCATTGATTATCATTATCTCTACATGTTTCATATTTTCCATTTCATTTAATTCTTACTTTCCTTTGCTCTCTTGTTATCCATTTAAGTTTGTACGTCACAAGTTCACCCTGCATACTTTATCTTAAGGCCTAGTCACACCGCCAGAACTTTGCTGGAGCGTTTCTGGAGCGATGAAATAAAATTCATCACCGCTTGTTACCGTTCACCATCGTTTAACAGAATTTGCCCCCCCCCCCCCCCCCGTTTAGGCAACACCGTATACGCTCGGCCACCGCTGATGGTCCTACCGCTCCGAAAGTTTTTTAGCTGCACAAAATATTGCGAGCGGTGAAGAGCGGGCAATCTTCCTCTCCGGCAGACTTCACCACCGCTCCAACAATGCCCAGTCAAAGTTTGGCACTGCTAGACGCAAGTTCGTGGACACTTGAATCCGCTAGGCCTACGCAGAAATTTTGTACGCTGGACTATCGCTACTTTGCCCAGGCGGTGATTACGATGCACAAACTTTGATGGAGCGGTTGTAAGCATTTTACGAGCAAACACAGGATTGCTGGAATGGTGTCGGGCGTTGAAGCAGTGATCCATTGCGGTAATGAACTTTGGTTTGGCGTTGGTATGGAGGTGGACCAACATTCGCTACCATGAAACCAACACTAAAGCAACGCCTCGCCGGCTTCAGTGGTGCACCGTTATGGCAACGCACGTGTTTTCGATTCCCCCCCCCCCCCATTATGTGCGCAAGTGGTGACGAGCGTTGTCGAAATTCGGCCCCTCTCCCTACCGTTCAAGGAACGCTCCAACAAAGTTCGGGCGGTGTGACCGGGCTTTAGTATTAGGGCAAGTCCAAGTAATTTGATATCATACCCAAGGTGCAATCTGTATTTGGGGAAAGCCAAATGCTAACTGCAGTCTGTTGTTTTATTCATCTTGATATTTTACGTGATCTGACTCCGGTCATTTTTGTGTGTGTACTACAAGTTTGGATAAGGTGATGAAATAGCTTGAAATTTTACTTGGATTCGCCCAAATACAAACTTTAATAAATATCAACACTAATATAACATACAATGTTAGTATTTCAAAGTGTGGTAAAAAAAATAAAACCTGGCGGTTTAAAGGTAAATGAAAATACTACCCCCAAAATGTATTTGAAAGTAGTTACCCAGTTCTAAAAAAGACGTAAATGAATTTACGGTTAAATATAAATTAAAAATCTGTAGAATTCAGAATTGCAGTTGTTGCTAAAACTAAACGTGACTGACAGTTTCGAAATAGTTTGTTCATAAGTTTCATTTTACCTTTACTGTGTTGTAAGGGGAGGGTTTAAGTGCAGTGATTCGGTTAGTAGGTTAGATATCTCAAACACATATGGAGGGTCATTCCATTCATTAAACACTCAACTTACCCAATACGTCTTCCGGAATCGGAAATGAATAAGCTGCTTCAATACATAGAATGTATAAAAATGTCAATTAAAAAAAATAGAGACACTGAGAGCGAGACCAAGTGGAAATCCCTAACAGTTTTCTAAATATGGATTAAGTTGAACTGTTGACTCTTTTAATCCGCTCAAATAGATTAAGATCCATTCAATCCATGAAAGATACCTTTCTTACAATGAATAAAAAATTTTAGTTTCCATAATTAAACTTACCTCTTAATACAATGAAGTAGAAATACATTAAAAAATATTTACTTTTTCATGAATAAATTAATATATTGACCATAATTAGACATTGATTTTGACATTTCAAGAACCATGAAATATTGATGTCTACATACAACTTGTAGGTCTGAAAAGGGACCTTTAACAACTACACTCTAAATTCAAAGGATTTAAAATAAATCCAGATCGGCTGTAAATAATGACCAGCCGAATATTCGATTTAGATTTACACCTTGTTGATTTAGATATAAATCTAAAACGTCTGAAATGAAATCTTTTGAGATTTAAAAGTTATTCCTTAAGATTAACAATAACTTCAAAATTTGGCTTGTCACTATTCACAGCCGATCTGGATTTACTTTGAATCCTTGGAATTTAGAGTGTATAACAGCATAAATATTTGTTGGAGTTTGGAGCATAGTTGATGGTAAGAAATCTTTTCTGATCTCGACATACTAATGCACTCTAAAATGGGCTCAGCTGATAAAGGCGAAGAAGTTTCATGAATCTAGAAGTGCTCTGTTTCCTAATCATCCGTTTATTGAAAAAACAAATATCTGTATTGTCAAAAAAAAATGTCATGGGATGGCAGATGTGATGATTATCAACCTTTGAAAATCTCAAATTGAAAACGTCATAATCTGTAGTGAGAATTATTGCATATGATTTTTTAAAGTTTGTTCTGGGATTTATTTTTGTGTGTATGCTTTTTTAGGGCACGCGTGTATGTACCTGCGAGGGTACTTCTTGTGTGAGAAAGATGGTGTATACATGCTCGCATTACACAATAATGATTTGTAAATGTTTTCAACAAACATTTCTTTTTCCTACATCATGATCAGACACAACCTTGTAACTGATCTTGGTCGATTAACATTTAACTTGTGTTTTGATTGCAACAATAATATGTATATTCCTATATTTATTTTTAAACAGGCAGTTGTATGCTGTAGTTGTCATTTACTTTAAATACTTGATTAATTCAATTCAGTGATAGGCATTCTTGTTTGGAATTTGTATATTTTGCCTTTTTTCGGGTATTTCCATTTCCAAACAAACTTTGTGTGTGTCTCATACATTGGAATCACATTCTAATGAAATTCAGGAAGGTAAGACCATGTTTCCACGTAATATTTGAGCAAACATTTTTAGGAGCAACAAATTTACTTGGAAACGTACTTTCCTTTCCTTCTCTTAACAAATTCTTCTTATGTACAGCCATTTTCTTGTAGTAATGTATTTCTTAATGTGCAGTCAATTATAGGAACTATAACTGTTCTGGATTATTATCATTTTATTTCAGAATCTAAATTTTTTTCCGAAATTTGATACAGTATGGGTGGCGAGACCTTTTTCTTTTACCATATATGGTCAGAAGTCCAACCGAGTATGTTCTAAGATAGTAGATAGCATTGCGTACATAAAGATACATCATGTTTATTTCAATCGGCTTGAACGAGGTCCATCTCTCTGCGGAAGCATTTGCTCAAATTTAATCAATATTCAATTCAATATCTCTACAATACTCAATGCGGTTCGTTAAGCACACTCACGCGGAATGACATTATCAATTTTCCAGCAAATTTTCTCTTCACTGCAAGTTCAAGAAGAAAACATGACGTCATATTCTAGAGGTTTTTTCGTGTATTCCGTTGGAAATTTTGCAAAATCTGATAAAACTTACCATTTCTTAGCCGATTCTTTTGAAATTGTATGGATTTTCGACCTTAGAGAAGACGACCCGATTGTAAATGAGTGCTGTAATAGATACTTAAGAAAATACTTGTAAAACCGTTAATACACTCTCATAAATAAAATACAGTACGTTAATAAGGAACCTACCAATATTGGTTTAAAGAAAATTGTGGTCATAAAATTGACGGGGACTTCTATCGAACAGTAGACATATTTTGTGATTGTTCTGTTAATTACCAATAGTTGAATAGAATATTTTGCAAGTTATAAAATATGTATGCATTTTTCTGATAAATGAACTGAGCCACTAGCCCATGAGCAATCAATTTTTTTGAACATTTAAAAGCAATTTGTATAAATTTCATAATTCTGAAGTGCAAGGATTTGTTAAATAAAATGATACCAAAATCAATAAAGTACATAAAGCACGTAGAATTTATAATTACTAAATGATTAATTAATAGAACGAAAAGTACAGACAATCAAAGATGTTATGATATACAACAGGTTAACCTTAGTACACATTTTACTATTTCTATTATTTTATTTGGTTTCCAGCACAACAGATGAAGTGCTAATTTAGCTCTTAAAGAGCGTGTATATTGACTGCACTTCGGAGTGCTGATTTGTCTAGTTCAAATTTGAACTAGACAAATCAGCACTCCGAAGTGCAGTCACTATACACGCTCTTTAAGAGCTAAATTAGCGCTTCATTTTTTAGAGTGCTTGTTATGGCTGCCTATACTATCTACTGCCTTCCTCTTCCAAACAGTACTTCAGAAAATAAAACGTCGATCGTTTTTTTATGAAATTGATCATATCCGACCGATTGTTTAATAGTGTATACATTTAATTTTATCACATGATTCTGTCATCATATACTATTTAAATCTATAAAACAACTGGAGTTTTTTTTTAAGATAAAGCTTTCATACGCTCTTACTTTCTCTGGCGCTTTTAGCCCTTCTTTAATTCTTTCTCATTTCAGTTACCGGCACCTTCATCTCTGGCGTAGAAGCATACCCTCAAGCTATTAAAGGATGACGCAATAATCATCCCACTCACACACCAGCACACCCTCACACACAAGCACACCCTCACACAAAAGGTTCACTCTTGGGACTTTCTTGAAAATCTACACCAGTGACCTCCATTCTCACATGCCGTAGCCTTTACACACGAAGACAGAGTTGGTCATCAAGAGTTGACTATACCATACAATATATAAACCAATTAGAAGCTCACGCAAAATGTGAAGATTGAGGTAGTCAAATTATCTTTTCTCTAAGAGCAGAGGTAGTATCCCTCGAAAAATGAAGTTATTGTTGTGTTACTTCTGGTAAGAAGTGAAGTCGGATCGAAGAGAAGACGGATGATGGAACCACGTCGACCACCTTTTGAATGCCCCAGAGCCCTGAAATGAAGACATTCGTCAATGGTTTCATTCATGGATTGTTGAGAGGAAAACACCCACAGGAATACTGAGAAGTCAGAGGCAATGCCACAGGTGTCACTGTTCGTGGTTCTCCGTTTTAATGAGAGCTCTGTATTATGAGATGAATGGTAGAACGTGAGATGGAGATCAAACAGCGATGTCCGTACATAGGACGCATTCCGATACACATCATAAGAAATGTTGGTGTAAAAAGAAGGGAATTAAGAGAACCGACTGAACCTTTTGCGGAGTTTTGGTTTCATCCGATCAGTGAGCTAGTCATTTTTACAATTTGATGACATTTTCATTTCTTAATCATCTTGATTTCATTGGTTTACCACTTTCTTTCTAGGTGTGAAAATGAGCCGATAAGTGTTATAATCTTCCGCTTCCATGTATGAGCTCATCACTAACACTCATCTCAGAAAGTAGCATTCTCAGACGAAATTCATAATACCTTTTGGATTTTAATACAGCTTAATTCCAAATGAAAAAAAAGTCTAAATAGATGAGCGTGTGGCCACAGTGAAGCCAGTAAAAAGTTGAATCTAAAACAAGGTTGTCGTGTAGTTTTTATTGATAAATGTTACATATACAGTAGAACGGGATGTTGCCTTCATTCCTTAAGTACAATAATTATAATGATACTAATATCACTAATAATGATAATAGTAATTTGATAACAATAATATAGCGCTAGATGCTTACGTTTGTATGCCCTCTTATGTACTTCTAATTACCCTTCTCACTGGATCTATAGAGTGCACTACACTGTCTTCACTCCCTAGGGAAACTACCTGGCCAGGCAACCGTTCTTGCCTGGACACTCTTGGTAATACATTACACTGTTGTTTACATAACATATACCGGGTGCCGATATAACTCCTGGGTGGAGAGTACCAAAAATGAATGCGTGCCTTACCAAAGGACATGGGCCCTTAGATTAAAAAGTCAATTGACTGGACCACTACATCACGACGCCTTCAAGATAATATACATTTTGTGTAATCAATCCTTTCACTGTCGCACCATTGTAGCACAATATTGTAGCAGGGACGTCCCTGATTGTAGTATTGATAAGTGCATGTGCAATGCACCATCATAAACAGTAGTATCCCCTGGAATGAAAGTTATGAAAGAAGTAAATCTGATCTAGAAATATGCAAACATTTGTGCTGATATATTCTGCTTCCAGAAATCTAATAATATTCATCATGTTAGAGCGAACTAATATTTCTATACTGAACTGGCGTCCGGTCAAATAGTGAGTGAGTGACATCATCGACTCTCTCATTTGCATGTAACTGACTCGCTCATATCACTGTTTTGTGAAAAATAAGCAAAACTTTAAAATGTCATAACTTTCTTATTTTAAATCCGATTTTGATGAAATTTTCAGTGTTGTGCTAGTTTGATTTTTCTCTATTTATTCAAATCAACATTTTTCAGGGGTGGACCTGACCTTTAATTTACGGCCTCGTAATGGCCGGTCCGATCCCCATAGCCCTACTCGCAGTGGCACCGCATTCTGGTGGTTCACATGTACGCAAACCACGCTGCCGCAACTGCGCGCGCATCAATGAAAGACATTCTCCTTCACATGGATTTCCTGCACTCCATCAATGGTCGAGTAGGTCTGCATAGAAGAATTACCATATGCGCACAAGTAGACCGTGTTACAACCGATAATAGCGAATTTTCGCAATCTCGAGGACGCAGACATTAGGGTCCCGTAGCACAAGGAACACAACGCTTTACGATTAATCATACACTCGATTTTTAAAGATTTATTGTACATAATAGTCATATATAACCGAACGTAAAAAAATGTTCTACAATCATTGCTAAAGCCCCTTTTACACCTTCACGGGTGCAACACGGATCTCAGTCCTAGATGATCCGGGGTGCCAAATTTGTATTTTCCTAGCATTCCCGGAGTGAGTACGGAGTTAACTGGTTATTAACACGGATATGTACGGAAAAGTACGGAGTCTACAAGGATAAGCAAGGTAGCAATAGGGATCCTGTTTAATATGCTCCCGGAGCCAACACGGAATACCCGGATGATCACGGATGTTACTGGGTCTTTACACGGACCTTACCACTTCTTGTCGCCGGCATCTTGCTAGAATGAAGTTTCGTCCCTTTTTGAAGCATCTGGAGCATACTCGTGCTTGGTTATGAATACGGACTATTGTTCATGTACGCAAACAATACAAACATTTGACCCCGCGGTATCAACAAGGATCACCCGGTTCTTACAAAGAGCCTCCCGGATGCATTCGGTAGCTACACGGATGTACAAGGAGGCTACAAGGATGAACACAGATGATTATCAGTCCGTGTACTCCGGGATGAAAAATTGATCATGTTCAATTTTTCTCCCGGACATGCCGGTACATCAAGGATGGCGCCGGATGAGTAGCCGGAGTGTACACGGTAGTCCCGGACTGTACACGGATGACCCCGGATTGACAATCCGGGATGATCCGTCTTGCTTCCGTGAAGGTGTAAAAGGGGCTTAAGCTTTGTGTTACACGCCCTATAGATCTGCTTTTCCTGTGCAAAATTATTTCATGCCACATCATGCGTGAATTTCCAAGTTGCGAGAATCCCGCTTTCATGCATGTACGACTCGTCATCATAGCATATGCCCGCTTGAGCCCAAGGAGCTCTGGCAGCTGGCTGGAGATAAAACGCTAAGCGCTAAACGCACATGGTAGATTATGACATGGATAAGACATTGTTTTTTTCAAACAAATCAAGTACATATTGAGTAATGAAAAACTTACTGAATAAAGGCTTATATATAAATCATTACAGTCCTTCGAATCGATATTGCATCTAATGTGGATTATTGTTGGATCACTGGCAATTGATTCGATGGGACAGATCACCTCTCCGACTTCCGCTCCAGCTAAACCATTTCGCATGCATTGATATGTACGCAGCATACAATAGGCCTGTCCGTCTGAAAACCATCCGAATTTGCGTTTGTTTTTTGCTCACTCCTACACAAACGATAAGCCATCTAGCACACAATGTCATGGGCATTGTGTTTTACTTTCCCCCCGAAATGGGGGATTAAATTTCAAATTCCGGGGGGACCACTTCCATTGACGAGTGGATATCAGGCGTGACCATGGGGTTTCGAAAGGCACCCTAAACAAGGGAAGCAAGTCTTTCCCCAGATTATAAAAATGCATCTCTTAACAAGAAGTATTTGGCGTGTGAAACCCTACCCGTAACAAGTATTGGATATTTGACCGAAAATACGTAGTTTTCCTAACGAAATACATCCCCCTTTTCAGTATTTCAAATATCGTGTTTGACACCCTTATAACGTTACATATACGTAACGTGCCCGCTATTGAAAAAGGAAATCCCTTTTTTACTCGTGGTCGCGCCTGGTATTCACTCGTCAATGGAAGTGCCCCCCCCCCCCCCCGGGCGGCCTCTCGAGCTCTTGGAGGAACCAAATGCTCGTCCTAAATGGGATATATCGTTGTTACCATAATAGCAACCATAATTTTGCACAGGAAATGCAGATTGAATGTTTCCGTTGCATGTGCGAAACGAAAAAAAAACATTTTCATGTCACACAACTTGCATTGCAAGACAGTGTGTTACGACGGGCTCGAACAGCGAAAAGTGGGGAATGTCATACTAACGCATAAACGTCGCAAGTATTAACGCATAGTGCAGCAGCGGTATCTGCTTCAGGACTCGAGTTGAATGTAAAACATGAAATTAATAGGTTTTCACTCATTGATTTGCACAAGCTCTATCATCTGAACGTTTTTAAAAGTGTGAGTGGTAGGGAAAACAACGAAATAAGCTTTTAGCGGGCGATCGGGGGTAACATGAATGAAATTACATTCTTTCCGCCCACCCCCTTTTTGCGAGATCCAGCTTTATATACTGTAGTAGAAACAAGTACATGCGTGCCCTGCCCCTGGGCTCCAGCAGGGAACCGGTGGAACCAGCGTACTCCATTTTGTGAAAAATGAAAAATAAATCGTATTCCCTCTCTATCCAGAAACTTTTCTTTTGCCATGCACCCACTAGACTGTTCAATATATGGCTTGACCGGAACAAATTGCAACAAATGGTTTTTCAACGGTTTCTGGCAGTATTTGACCTTAGAAATAGCATACTAAAAATCTATCAAAATCCGCATCCGGGAAAGGAGTTCTTTTCAACATGGCATCCAAGACCAAGATGGTCGCCATTCACTGAAAATGGGAATAACTCACTCATTATCCACCCTAGAATCCTATTTCGGTTCTTATTCGATGATCCGGGGGAGGTAAAGAATTGGTTGAAAGAAGTTATAGTAAATATAAGCACTCCAGGGTACAGAAAATTCAAAGATTTCGCCCAAAGGGCTGCCGTAGGTTAAAATTCCACAATTTATTTATTACATACATAAAGTGGCTTTAATTTATGGTTTGAAATGTGAAGTAGTACATTGGGGCAAGTTACAATGACAGCCAGTGGTCTAGTGTATTCAAAAATCCAAGATGGCTTCATAATATGGAGTTTAAAATGGCTGTTGATATTTAAAGGTATTGTTTAACTTTGTGACCAGCCGATTTAAAAAATTCTCAAACCAAGATGAAACATCTGTACAAGCGCATGTATTAGAACTAATAAACCCTGAAAACAACCATTATTGAGAATGAAAAGCTAAAACTACAAGGCAAACTCCGATTTTGTAAATAGGCATCTTATAGACGCCTAAATAGTACACATAAGTGTATGGGATGAAATTAAGATGGTATTTCCGGTCACTTTATATTTCAGTTTTTGAAGCACTAAATAATCATTTTTGAAAGCAATTTTTTCTGGGCTTCATTTTTGTAACATATCACAGACACAGGTGACAATGTAACCTTCTAGCTCAGATTTTTTAAAAGTCAAACCAATGTTAACCAATCACCTTAAAATGCACGTAGCTCATTATTTTCATATCCACCTGGGATATATGATTTTGGTGTCTGGACCATAGTTTCAATGCTTGAATAATACATTGGACAAGCTACAAGGACAGTCAGTGGTCAATGTGTCCAAAAAGTCCAAGGTGGCTTCAAAAAAATGAGTATAAAATTGTTGCTGCTATCTTAAGAAAAAAAAAGCCAACATAGTTTGTTCAGTATCCAGGAATATGATTTTTGTGTCTGTACCATGGTTAAATGGGTCAAATAATACATTTGGATTAGTTACAAGGAGAGTTGCTGTCAGGTATGTCCAAAAGTCTACGGTGGCTTCAAAAATGGAGTATGAAATAGCTCATGCAATATTATACATGTAATATCCGTCAAGGGCAAATGGTTTTGTGTACAAAACCGTGGTTTTATAAGTCAGAAAATTAGTTTCATATACAGTCAGTGGTCCAGTATGTCGAAAAATCCAAGATGGCTTCCAAACATGCGGAGTCTAAAATGACTCCTGTTACCCCCAAAATGGACATAGTTCCATTAAAATTCACCAAGGAGATATGAATTCGGTGTCGTCCACACTATGGCTTCATGGTTAAAATGGACTGGATACAATAATATGAAGTCGTCCATTTTGTCTAAAAATCCAAGAAGGAATTCAAAATGGCATCATTTAAGTATCAGCAGCCATTCAAGAATTCATATTTGGAAGCCATATTGGATTTTTGTTAACATACTGGACCACTGACTGTCCTTTTGATTTGTCCCAGTGTATTTTGAAAATAATTTTGAAACCATGGTCTAGACACCAAAATCATATCTCCCGGGCGGATATGGAAAAATAATGTCCATTTTAAGTATCAACAGCCAATTCAAACTTAGCCAACTTGAATTTTTGTCGGTTTAATTTTTAGAGAAGACAAAGCCACCTTTCGTACATAGATAGGATCAATACTCTCATTCCCTTCAGTGAAGTTAGGTCAACGCTTGCTGAAGACATGCCTTGATGACGCGCCTGCGGAGCTCAATCTTAGAAATCAATCCAGTAACGTTTCACACCCTTTCAAAGCACTCTATCTTCAAGAGTCGGAGTATGTGGATGATACCATGAGTGTCTGTCAACATCAATGACTTCCATGCCGACATTGGTTTCTACGTGATATGAAGGCTTAAATAGACAAGGATGCTCTTGAAAGGACAAGTGCTATCCATTACAAGGGCGCATGATGACACATCGAAGTCTGCGAAAGTATCTGCTGCCTTGTAAACAAGAATATTTTTACGGATATCGTATATCCAGAGTGTCGGACTTTTTATATTGGTTTTTAATACGACCACATTAGAGGGGATTTTCCCCGTTTAGAACTTAAATATCCGTGTTTTCCCTATAATTAAAAAAGTTGTTTCTATTATTTTGTTTACCATGCAGTTACACGAAATAATTTAGACAAAGTCGGCAATGTATTTTTAATGCATTTATGCATGTGGAGGTGAGTGTATTGATGGAATGGTGTGTGTGATCTTTGGAGCCATGGTCCTCGGATGCCAAACAGGAGAGCTCAGAATGTCAACAAATGAATACGTACCTTTTCCGTCATCTTTTAGAGAGCTAGGAGGGCACGCTGGCAAGACAGAAACAATAATTGTGATCGAATACAGGATCAATGCGGAGATCGGTGTGTGAAAGTGTGCAAGGAGGGGTGTGTGTGTGCTGGTGCGTGCGAGATGTGTGAGGATTGGGTGTGTGTGTGGGCCTGTATGAGGGTGAAAGGTGTGTGTGGGTGTGTGTGTTGGGGATTTTCGTAGTAAGTTTTACCATTTCATTCATACTCACGCACACTACTTGGTAAAGTATCTTGAACTTGGTAATAATTGCAGTGGGTGTTGGGTACTTGAACTAATTTCTCATTATGCAACATTGGAACTAATTAGCTCTGTTTTCCTATAATCAATCAGAATAAATGCAATTGAAGAGATATTGTAAAATATTTTTTTCTTGAAGATTACTCCTGCCTTGCAAGAGTATACACACTTGTCATTGCTGATAATTAAACATTGCAATCGCCTTTCATAAGTATTACTTCTTTATAGAACCTTCCCAGTCCCGTATAGATATCTATGACTCTTCACGAAGTAGTAATTTCGGTATATCCGGTAAGATCACGGTTGACTAATGTTTACGGAGCGCAACCAAGCGATATTCTTGAAACCAAAACATTTCGACCTCTCTGGCCTTCCTTTAATGTTCATGTGAAACCTTGCTACTTCGCAAGTGGCCAATTAAAGTATGGTATTTCATTTTGAGCCTCCACCTACTCACGGTTCCTCTACAGCAAACCGATTGAATACACGGGGCTCATAGACGTGAATACCATTGATTGACAGTGACATACGAGATATCATTCGCCGGTGGGGAGTAGGAATTCAACGCGGCCTTTCCATTCGTCTTTTTCAAAATATGATTACTTACTTACAAAAAAAAACGCATAATTGTTTTCCGTCGCCAAAAATCTCCACGTATCTAATGGCATATCGAACTTCTATTAAGAAGGCCTCAAAGTAGGAGAATTAAAAAGCGCCTATAGCATTTTCTCCGATGATACATAAATACATCACCTCCTTCACATTTTGTAGAGATATCTGCATCGACCACAGATTTGTTTTTGTTGCTTTGTTTTATTTTGTGTAAATCTTTAGTATTTAATTCGAAAGGATGGGTTGAGGAAGAAAAATGAGTCAAATTAACACACTCTTTCGAGGCAAACGGGGAGGGGGAGGGGGTTCTGAACCAGTATGAAGAGTATGTATGTAATAATAAGGGAAAGGGAGGAGAGCTTGTATTTTTGTTGATTTTGAATCAATTTCCCCAATCATTTTAGTTCATAATTCTTTCCTCAAAAGCCCAATAGAACTAGCATGTTTTTATCCTTTCTGAATGTTTTTGCATTTGAACAGAAGATTGGAATCCAACAGTATCAGAACCCAACAATATTAAATGGCCTAAAATAGTATATTAACAATGCATTTTTTTAGCCTTTAAACATTGGGTAAAAGAGATTATTCAGCACAGCCTTGATTGCGGTCCGAAGATAATGGCACAAACCCGCATTGAACCCACAATCCACCCCCCCCCCCCTTGCCCTCCCTCCCTTTCGACCACCCCCTCCCATGTCTCGAAAGAGTGGTCCACATTCCACCTAACTACATTGTAAATAAAAATGTTTAGGAAATGGTAATAACTCAAAGTCAATGGTATCTCTTCATGAATTTTAAAAACGATGTGATCGACATTTTGCAATTTAATTACATGAATATTTAACATGTAAACTAAAGCGTATAGTTTTAAAGATTACTAGTTTTCATATTATGATACAATAAACTCCGTGTCTTGAGTTTGCAGTCTGCTAACACACAATAATGATAATACCCGAAGAGAGCTATAAAAACGCATTTTCTGACATGACCTTTCAATTGTTTTTGAACCTGTCCTCCTGTGTTTCCCGCGTAGTTTGTTTAGATCTGTTCATCAAGAATTGGACTTTGATTGCAGTTTACCTGGACACTTTCATTCATATATGAGATACTGTGCAATAACATAGAACGCCTTTCAATGATACCCAACACCCTTAAGACCTATTCATCGATCGGTGTCGTGACTTATGCGTTTTATCCTACAGTAGTAGCATGATCTTGAAATGAATCGGTAAACTTGAAATTCACCGTCGCCTCGTCTTTATATTCAACAGTGTTTCTTTATTCAAAATATATCTAGATAGTATATGTAGAGTTCTTTTTTAAGTTATATGTCGCACCACTCTTTTACAGACAATGTATGACACTTTATCGAACAGGTCTTATTTGCTGCACTTTGCTGATTGACACACATATTAATGCATTATAGTGCAACAGTATATTCTGCATATTGCTGATGATCATTCAATGATTACAATTCAATTAAACGTATTGGAAGCAGCAGAGTCCATCATATTACACAATAGATGTAAAACAAAGTTCACCAAGAGAGACAAGAAGAATTCGTATATAGCTTAGTAATATGTTGATTGATCAATGGAGTGGTTCAGAAGTTACCTCATAAACATAACTCAATTTGTAGTAATTAATAATTCTGATTGTGAAATTCCACGCATTGTCTGTGGTGTGCCTCAAGGTTCCCTTTTGGGGCAATTACTGTTAATTGTAATTTCTTCTTTTCGCAGATAATGCTAGTTTATTTTCTTTTAAACACAGCAATCCCAATTCTTCTTGAAAGGCAAAATGTTGAATTATGCTGCGTTTGTTATTGGATACAAGCTAATAAGTTATCGCTAAATTAATATATATATATATATATATATATATAGTTTTCAGCAAGTCAGTACATTCTTTGGCAAGTCTTTTTTAAATCAATGGTAATGTGCTACAAAAAAAAGAATCTACAAATTCCTTGGTGTCTTTACTGATTGTAAATTGTCCTGAAAAGTTCACTAATGATCATCTATGTAAATCGCTCTCAAGAAATCTCAGAGCCATTAATCATCTTATAACACACTTTCCGCATCATATTTTGAAACTATTGTATTCAACTTTATTATTACCATACCTGAATAATGGGATTTTAGGGTGGAGAAATGCCTCTAAGACAAAACTTGAATCCGTACTTAAAATTTGAAAAAATAAGCACTCGAAGTGCCTTGTTTAAAGAAAAAACATCAATCAGAGAGATAGAAACAATCAAATTACGAAATTCCACAAAGAATCGACGGTTGCAAATGAGATTCAGTGGCAAATCGACTGTTGTAAAGTAGATTTGGTATATAATTCACAAAGTATTACCGCTATACAAAAGCTTTCGGTTTACTTCAGCTAAAAAGATTGTTTGATTTTTATTTTATTTGTATTGTTTCACATGTCACCATATTTTGAAGAAACAAATCAGAAAATACACTAGGTAAATCATTTTTATTCAATTAGCACAGAAAAATACCAAGAAAGTAATAATATTAATCGGTTACTTTTAACTGGTTTGAAAAAAACAATGGATTAGTATAAGCGAGAAAGTCAGAAGAGGACTTTCTCGCTAATACTAATCCATTGTTTTATTCAAACCAGTTAAAAGTAACCGATTAATATTATTACTTTCTTGTTATTTTTATGTGCTAATTGAATAAAAATGATTTACCTAGTGTATTTTTTTATTTGTTTCTTCAAAATATGGTGACATGTGAAACAATACAAATAAAATAAAAATCAAACAATCTTTTTAGCTGAAGTAAACCGAAAGCTTTGGTATAGCGGTAATACTTCGTGAATTAAATACCATATCTACCTTACAACAGTCGATTTGCCACTGAATCACATTTGCAACCGTCGATTCTTTGTGGAATTTCGTAATTTGATTGTTTCTATCTCTCTGATTGATTTTTTTTTCTTTAAACAAGGGCACTTCGAGTGCTTATTTTTCAAACTTGGAAAGACATCAAACAGCTCGAAATGGTGACATTTTAAGCCCATTCTATGGGGGACGTTTTGTATTAAAAATAGTTTTATGCAAATATGTTATTCAACTCTGGTACCTTATCCATATAGATTTCAATATAGAATTTCCTCGAAAAATATTAAGCATAACACATCTTTGTTGTATGAAAGAGGTGCAATGGCCTTCTATTTTCGCGGGTTATTTACAGTGATTCTCAGTTAATTTGCTGATATCACAGAAATTATTAATGTATGTATTTTCGCCCCATTGCTATCAAAAGAGCACGTTAAAACCGAGGTTAGACTGAGCCAGCCTTGCTTGGCTGACTGGTCTCTGTTTGCATTAATGTGCTTTTGATGAAGAGGCGGGAGTTTTAATTTGTTCCCGATTATTGGTGATTAACGAGTCTGCGTCACATTTCCCATCGGGGAGTGCTCACAAACACATTTGTGCAACTAAGCAACCTCCCCAAGGCACAAGGGCAGGTTATGAACAGGGCTAGATCTGCAAACATCCATCCGGGATAATGTTAGTGAGGTCGTCCATCCATGCAAGTACTCGGTGCAAGTATGATGGCCACGAAGCTATTATCGTATTGCTTCATCCGATTTAATCCTCGTCCCAAATTGAGAATCACCACTGCTACGCCGCAGTCACACTTATGAACTGATTGCAAATGAACGAGGTATTTCAATAAGAAAAAAATATCTAGTTTTGTCCGGTCTGGATTCGGTTTCCGCCGTGTGACTGCGATATTAAAATGTAATGGCAAAAGGTTTGTATGTAATTACTTAAATAACCGAAATATATTGGTTTAAAAGAAATATATGTTATTCTTTACTCTCGTCTGAAACTATTTGAACAGTGAGCTTTTTTTCTACAATTAAAAAACAATAACTTCGGCTTTATCATTTCAAGCCCAGCGCACACTTAACGACTCGTTGCGATCCGAAATTCAAAGAAATTGTAATAACATTTGATACGAACATTCCTACCAATAAACTCATAGCAATCAGTCATGTGGTAGGACTATTGAGTAGTTCGAGCCTCCCTGTATGAATATAAATCAAATTCAATTTAAAATCACAATGACGTCAACATTGACTGCGACTTGAAGCCGATTTGAAGTTTACTCCGTCCACAGGGCTTGCCGTAAAAACAAAATTACGATTTTAATATTCCTAACCTTATGCCGAACATCAAATAAAATCATGCAATTTTTTGCTTTGAACTTTCATAGTTAATGCAAAGTGCGAGTTATCTAAAAAGAAATAAGGGTCGTATCGGATCGAATAGTGTGCTTTCCTTGCAGTGCTTCCCATAAAAGGAAAACTAGTCTTTATACCAGGAGAAACACATTACAATAATCAAATCATTTCGAAAGATTGAATAATAGTAAGAGTAAAATCTGTTCTCTTATTTGAGACGGAATACTCGTTCACGCATTGCCGAGAACAAACAATAGATATTAAAGTATGTTTCATAAACGATTAGCGCAGATAGTAGCAATCTTTGCGTGCTCCTACAGAATACTGAACACAATTTGCAAATAAAACAAAATATATGCTAATGAAAGGGGTAATAACATATCTGTAAAGCGCTTAGATGCGTCGTTTCGATGTATTAAGCGCTATATAAAATCGGATTTTTATTATCCCTTTCTTACGTAAGATTTTAGAAATTTCCACCCATTTTTCGGCGCCAATTGGTTTTGAAACTTTAGAAATTGAATTTCAAAACACTTCTTGCTCTTTTAGGTTTCAAAATGAAAAAATAACACGCAATTTAGTGATGATTTAAATGTTAGTCGATACAATGACTACCCAATTATGTTGGAAAAAATATCTGAAAATCTCGGTTTTATTTTGTCTTCCGACTCACTTTTCATCGCACATTGGATTGAACGATGTTGGTCTCCTCCGTGTCTGATAACAAAAATCCAGTGGATATCAAACAAAAACACCACTAGTGGGTATGAAACACATTCTTGTATCTTTAAGGAAAAGACTTATATTAGTTTTTGTAAATTCTATGGAAAAGACAAAATTATTTTAGGTCAATGATATTTTCCGGATGAAGCAGATCAATCTCTCCTTTAACCAATGAGTTGTTTTAATCCCTTTACGGGTTTCTTCCTCAAACAGTGACTAAAATACAACCATTGTGAAAGTCCGTGATGTGTGAAATATGGTTGTGAGAGCATGAATGAGCGTGTGTGGGTGTGTGTGCGTGAATTTGTTTGTGTATAGCTTAAGCGACCAAATATCATTGCCATTCATTGGTAATAACAGGTATTGCTAAGCAATCATAATACCTTAAAATAAACCCGTCCTTGATCGGATATCGACCACTGTTCTTTAATGAGCACCGGTTAATGAAGCATGCATTGAATAGTTACATCTAATTATCGGTTGAACTTGCCCTGGCAGCATACTGGAGGGTATCAATGGATATAGGTAATGAAGCATGTTGCTGTTAACGATTAAGATATCATAAAAACCTTCAATATGCCCTGTAATAGCGAACTGAAACTGCATCAGTGGTACATAAATATTGAGAGATCCCGTCTCAGTTCTGTGAGCTAGTTGCTATAAATCCCGACCTCCAACTGTATGAACGATTACGAAATTGTAAAAAAAAAAACAGTGTTTGTAGTAGTCTGTGTACACCATTATCTGCAATATTATAAGCTGCTTTGTCTGGCGGATAGCAGATCCTTAATGATCATGCCTTCGCAGCGAAAGATGATATTACCATATGTATATCATAATAACGAGTGAAAAATTGAGCTTCAGAGTTGTGAATGATTACAGTTATAAAAGTGGGTCCTATTTCCAGTGTCAGTTGAAAATGTGCCATGTAGTAAACTCTTGCCCCTCGTAGAACACGATACATACGAGTCACCATAAATGACAAGGGCTAATGTACCCTTTATAATCGGGAATATGAAGTAATCCAATATGATATCTAGATGTAAGCAATCATAATCGTTCTCTTTTTCCACTTTTATACCTGCTTTCATCCCGGGCGCGTATTCAGGGGGCGCGATTAGAGAAAAGGATAATAAAACATGAAGAGAAAAAAAACAAAGGAATAAAGGCGCAGAAAAGGAATACACTGAAGGTGATTAATAACCCCGTCTTCTGCTATTGGCATAAAGGACGTAAAAATCCTCTTTATTATTTGTGATTGCAATGTCCTTTTTAGGTGAGGATATCTGAAATCAGCTTTTGGGATTTCTTCTCCATGAAAATGTCCAGATTTCAGGACTAAATATCAATAATTTTCAGCACACATGCATCCTGTTAATGATTACAAAGTACTTACAATATTCAGTCTTAAGATCTAGATATTGCAAAAAAAAAACGTGCTCGCGCTTCGCCTTCGTATTAGGTCGATTTATTCAATGAGATACATAATTATCATCTCTATATGAATTTCTAAAAAAGTGTCATTTTATATTTTTCATTTTCAGGTCTGAATATCAATATTTTTTTCAAAACTTATGATGCGTCTTAATATTGAAAAATATTCACACTCACATTGATTTTGTTTCATTTTGACTGGTCGTGTTTTTTACTACATGTAGTATAATACACTTTTAAAGGGGTGCGATTTTAGCACTTGCCCAGAGCGCTGTTTGTCCTAGATAAGCCACTTGTTCCCATCGTCTCCAAATCTTGTCCTTTCGGGCACTACAATTTGTTTTTAATCATGTATACATTCTCCATTACCATTGTATCCATATAACAGTACATGTTATATATGTTGTAATATGATATTCATTAGGTTTTTCACACATTGAAACATATACTTAAATGGCAAGATGATAAGCTGTATATGTTAATCATGTAAGTAACTAACATAGCATATTTAAGTTCAATTAGATATACAGTATAGGGGGCCTAACCGAAGTGCATTTAATAATAAAAACCACAGCATACCATTTCTACCGAGAAAAATAAGATTCCGATTTGCCTGTTATTTTTCTATACTAGTCTGCCTTTCTCAAGTCGATCTAATTCAGGTTTTTAAACAAAATTAAGTATCTCGATTGAAGTATAAGTGAGCACAAGTCTCTTTATAACGCAGTGATACGAGTCTTTGACAGAGTAACTCAAAATGACTATCTTAACACTGTTCTGCCCGATGCTTGAAGAGTAAATGAGGATAAAAACTTATCTTAGGGAATCATTCGTACCCAAAGGGTTACAGGCCATAAATGAAGGAAAACAGGGTGGATAGTGGATCAAAATGAGATAAGAATACACCCAATCAACGTTTCAGCGATGGAGAATAGATTGATTACCAATTATTTTCCCCTCTATTTCGTTACTAGAACACAATTTCAAGGCTATTCAGAGCTGACTATAAAAACTTTGACTGCAGGGGTTCCTTATACCTTGGTCACATTTGCTATACGGCGGCCGTACGGCGAGTCGGAAACAGCCGTTTTATTAATTTTGATTCAAACCACTTATATGTAGTTGGACAAAAAAATGTTAAAACGGCTGTTTTCAACAAATGTGACCATGGTTTTACTTAGAGAGACGATTGTTACCAACGTCAAAAGTAATTCTCCTTCACTGACACGCTACTTTTACTCTGTCTCGCAAACAAAGTATATATCAACCACTATTTAATGACTAAAATACCAACGACCATTAAAAGCAGTAGGCGTGCGGTTACGGTAAAAATCAGTTATTGCGAGAAAAAAATTAAGAACTAATTAAATGACACACTACAGAAAGAGTTTTTGAAATTGATATGCCCGTCAAATTCTTTGACATCAATCCTAAATTCTAATTATGAATATCAGGGACAGAACAAGGTAATAAAAGAGATGATTGAAATACATCGGGAATTCTTTTAAGTCTTAAAATCCATCCCATACAATCGTTTATATAAAATATAAAGTAAATTTATTACCATTGATCACTATATAAATCAGAGAGCAAAAAATCAATACAGGCTTGATAACTGTTTGGGAATAGTTTGCACTTGAAATATAGACTTCCACTTAACGATTTAATGTTCAGTATCCATGTTCCCTTTTATGGGTTAAAAGAATCGAGTGCTTCTTAATTCTATAATTGATGAGCATGATACTGTCATTCCGTATTGTTCATCCAGGTAAACCTTTCCCAAAGCAATTTGGTGCAAGAGTAAAAGAGATGGGGGTGGTAATGTGATAACTAAACATTTATAATGTTTAATTCTATTCCCGGATAAACATTGGGGTGCCGAATTAACGCGGAAAGGCATTCTTTGGGTCACTAAAGAAAACCCGTCGTAAAACGCAATTATTCTGGGTTGATAAAGTCACGGGGCGAACGGTGAAAAGGCGAAGAACAGCACGCGTAAATTGTAACTAAATCTTCTTCGACCGAGTGAGAATCAAATTTACGAGTTCGACATACACAGATGGAAACAAGCATGGCGTAAAAGACAGAGAAATTAAACAACTATAAAACTCTCAGCTTTACAGTTTCAAAATTACCGCGGGACATTGCGTACACTATGAATAATTTTAACCCAAAGACAAGGCTAGGAAAGAGAGCCCATGCCAACAATGACATTACAACGTTCTGAAAAAAAACAACCTTGCATTGTTTCAATATACAACCTTCAGTATTTCAAAAAGAGATGGGCGCGAAAATGCCCAGTTTCCGATCATCATGATATTATCTTATGTAGTGTTCTAAACATTTGATAAATTGCGATCTTGAATATCCTACGAAGACCTGCCCGTTCCATTTTACAACATAATATGTTGACAAGGCATTTCCTGAACCAGCTAAGAGCATTCAGGAGCTGATCCTATATTCATGGACATCTATGTTGATATATCATGCTACATTCATCGAAAACAATTCAATCCAATACAATGTTTCTTATAATCAATGGGATGCGAACAGTTATAATTCGCATCAAAATTATTAGAATCACAAATAGCTAAAAAGATAGATAATCCCCTGAAATGCTTCAACGCAAGATGCTTCACAATTCATTGAAGGACTTCATCGACGACAATTTGCTAAACTAACATCACTGCAGAGTTTATTAGCTGTCATATACATTCTACTGGCACGTGTTTGTCCTTTGATATTATGATGGCATACAAAATTCGACAAAAAATGTAATGATATTTTGCTTTAAAACCGTAGATTTTGTCAATTCTTGACATTTAATGACGAATTGGTAAAACGGCGATTCGGTGCATTATCAAAAATACGTTCTCATAGTTATCTCATTCTTTTTCTATGATGGATTCATTTTTTTTCCATGGTCACTTCTGAATTATCGATTTACATCTTGCCTTTTTTGTAATTTGGAGGTAATGTACGCAAGGCTATAGTTTATTCAAAAGGAAGGCACGCAATTGTGATTTATGATTCCTGTCTCTGAGAAGCACCAATGCCATTAAATCAGTGACAGTTTGGTCAAAACGTTTTTCACCGCCGCCTTCATTTTGATCGTCATGTTATTTTTCATATCCATCTTCAGCAATTTGCCACTTTCAAGAATGGAAGTTTTGGCTGATATCTCTTACCCTAGTCGCCCAATTCTAAAATATTTATAAATCTTCAATGAAATCAACTTAACAAACACATAGGATAGTAATCACAACGAGATTTTTTTTTTAGTTTTACCACAATTGAATTTTCAATCATAACAACAATAATCTTTCCTTTTCACGGATGTTTTAAACCGTTGTCGACAAATTTCGATAATAGAAATTCTATCGTCACTAAAAACAAAGTAATTATGTATTTACGTTTATAATCTAATAGGCCGAAGTCAATTTCACTTAATATCTATCGATTTCAGCTGGTTTCGGCTGTGATTTCCCCAATGATTTGTATTCGATAAGTGATTGTTCATGAGAACGAAAAAGGCACGTCTTTTTATTTCATAGTGCGGACGGGTATATGGTATTATGGCTGTGCTTGATATAATTTCCCTATTCACGCTTGAAATAAATGCTACAACGGGCCTTGAAACCTAACCAATTTGCATTTATACAACATCCCCAAAGTCTCCTCAGATTCTGAATCTTTCATCAATACTAGTTATTCGTGATTTTTGTTCAAATAGTCGAAATAGAATGATGGGTAATTAAATCAAAGCTGTAATTTAACGTCGATCATTATAATACAATAATGCATATTCCCTTAGCGCGGACCTTGATCGAACTCTTAAGTATGCTTATTGCAGATAGCTCTATCAAAACTTTCTACGTCATGAAGTGATACAGATTATAAGGTGCCTAAAAGACATCGTTAGGCATCTACATACCTACATGTTCTTCATTTCGTAAAAATGATGAACGTACATGCCAAGAGCAGCGTAATCTTCAGATCTGTCGCTCATAATGAAATGATAATCACACACTTTTTTATGCTTTCTTTCTGAAACTTTTTGTTGATTTTACAAGAAGTTATTTTCAAATAAGGGATACAGCTTTATCTGCCAATTTCTGGATGCAAACTCCCGTTATTCAAATGCAAATCCCAATCGGTCCTTTTGTGTTTGTATTACATTGCTTTGAAATGAAGTGTTTATTCCCTGTATATGAAAGAAAATGGTGAATATATACTTAAATTTAAAGAATATAGAATAACAGAAAGCAGACTTCGGAAATAAACACGTGCATTTACTTCATATGTAGATATAATGAGGGAGGGACATCAGATATACTTCCGCACCTTCACAATCTTAAGATATTATCATCTCATTCTATCAAGACAGTGTTTGATAGAAACATATGAAGAATAAAACATAAAGCTGAATAGAGTTTGAAAATTGCACACAATAGTTTACCAGATGTACAATATATAAAGGAAAATCTCCCCTATTATTCATGGAATTTTCGGTGAATTACTATATGCCTAATGCAGATATCAATTGCTACAGTAGTTTTGTGAGTACAGCGATCATTTTTTATAAACAGAAGACAAATAGATCAGAAAATATACGCTGCTTTATTGGTGGTCAAAGTACATTTTCATCATAATCATAAAATATTTTCCTTAAAATCATTTATAGGGCGACTGCAACACCCTATATGTTGTTCATGCCATAATTCTTTCGCCATGATTGATGTAAATATCGTCAAATTCCATTCTGCTTCGTATAAATCCATTGCAGCCAACCAGCTTTCAGATGACCAGTACTACTGAATACCTGTGTGTCAGAACATGCAGACGTTTTCCTGGGCATCCTGAACGTGTTTAGTGCCCATTGCTTGATGAGACAATTTCGCTCTGTATCTTGAAAGTTCAGATTTTTTTGTAAGCAGGCATCCATTCACATCCTAAAGTCCTGACTATATTGATGATCCCATGGGTAGCCATATGAAGCTTAGGTATTTACAGTTTCTCTTTTTTCTTAGAGGTCAAGTCTACCTTAGAAAAATATTGATTTGAATGAATAGAATAAAAACCAAGCAAACAAAATACTGAAAGTTTTATCAAAATCGGATGTTAAAGGATGACGTTTTAAATTCTTAATTTATGCTAAAGTTTCACTAACTTTTCACAAAACAGTTATATGCACAACTCAACACTATAGAGTTGGTGATGTCCATAACTCACTACTTCTTCTTTTTTTTAAATTGTTTGAATTAGACAATATTCATCGTTTAACAGATTTTACAATAAGGACCAACTTGACTGGACCAAATGTGTACACAGTAAAAGAAATATACAACGCTGTTTACTATATGAACCTTACAGTAATTGTTTAAACAGTTTGAATAAGTGTTTAAATCTTAAGCAAACAAAGTTTAATTGTCAATATCTAATTTCAATTAATCAAACATGATTGTTTAAACGGTTAAACAAATACTGTAAGGTTCATATAGTAAACAGAGTTGTATGAAATCTTAAACAGCGTTTTACTGTGTAATTACACATGTTAGGTAACATAAAACTTTTTTTTCAAAAGACAAGATAAAAATAATATTCATGGAATAAAATACAAAAGAAATAGTGAGTGGGTGACGTCATCAGCCCTTTCATTAGCATACCGAACAGGAATAAGCGAAACTTAAACATACTTAAACTTTTCTATTTTACATCCGATTTTGATGACATTTTCAGTGCTCATGTATGCTTATTGGATGTTTATCTTTTCATTCAAATCAACTTTTGTTGAGATAGACCTGTCCCTTAAGAATTGAAGTAATCCCATTTCGCTCGCTGGTCAGGGAGTATAAGCAAAGTGTTAGTATACGCTGTTTCATTCGGAAGACTAACATGTTTTGTCTGTTTACTGAATTACCCCGTTTTAGCCTGTAGCAGCAACGTCTCAATAGTGCTATCACATTCGACGTATAAATAGGGTGTCCGTGAAACAATAATAATAATGAAAAAGAATATCAAATGAAAAGAACCATGGGCACTTAATAACCCTAAAAAATTGTCATGAGGTGAATTCTATCAATTTTTTTGAAACTAGTACGAAGCAAACTCTTCTTAAGATTAAGGAAAACGATGAAAAAATACTGCATCAGGATACCACTCTTAGTTAAAAGAGCATTAGACTTTGAATGGTGGTGCTAGTCTTGTAAAATGATGTTTTTATTGATCTACAACCATAGTGGTCTACAACTAGAGACATTCACTGTTATACACATAGAAAATGCAGGGAAGAAATCCATCTTCATTTTCAAAAGGTAAT
Organism: Lytechinus variegatus; assembly: GCF_018143015.1. Classification (NCBI taxonomy): domain Eukaryota; kingdom Metazoa; phylum Echinodermata; class Echinoidea; order Temnopleuroida; family Toxopneustidae; genus Lytechinus; species Lytechinus variegatus. Next base: position 34,467,215 of record NC_054742.1, read on the forward strand.
GTCCGCAATACTAATCAGTGAATTGGAGGTGGGTTTTGCGCTACATAAAGTTAGCAATGGTAAAAACCGATAGTACTCAGACGTGTGTGCCACAAGGGTCACATTCGTCACCGTCACTTTTCTCTCTAAATGTAAATGTGTATTACACTAAAACACCCACAATGCTAGGTTGAAACTGTCGAGCTGATAAACTCGATAATGGTGTGATAGGCCTGATTTAGATATTTTCAGCAAGATTGGAGTGATTGACGAAAACACTCGGGATCCCGGTTGAATATTTTGACAGGTTGAAAACATTCGAGCTCTTTACCAAAGTGATTTAAATCGTAATAAACTAACACCAAGCATGGTGAATGAACTCCGATTAGTCTACCCAGCTTGACCGATCTTAGACAGCTAGTAGACCTATGAATGATTAATTCTATCCTACCATATAACACGAAAAGAAATAGATATTACATACTGAATCAAATGGGTTTTTTCACCAATGGCAATGATATGAGGGCATTCCAAGAATTCTGTGAATCATTATTTTACCTAACCACGTTGCTTTGAAAACTTCAAAACACCCGTCAGAGAAATATCTGTTCTCATCGACTGGCATATTCATGACGATTAGACCTTTCAATTGCTTGCTCGAGTAGTTCTCATACTCGAGTGCTTGCCGTCATCCCGTTAGTTAATTGCAGGGTATCAAGACCATAAAAAGGCCAAGGGGGTCTTAATTAGATCTGGGCAACATTCGTGTTATATGCATGAAACAATCCTATTAGTTGGCGTAGCCAGGGAACTGGCTAGCCGTTAAGTTTGTTTGATTTGTGGAAACGCGTGTTATTTATTGTGTCGACGAATCGTGGCAATTTCCCCCTTGGGCATCAATCTGATATAAGCTATTACGTATGTACATGAAGGTCTACAATACGGCCATTTTCAAATTTATCACTTTTTGAAAGGCCCAAAATATCCGTCAATACTGAGAATAAAATAACTGGTCACTAAAATCGAACTTAGCAACTATGGAATGACGTGACCTCAAAAGAAGTATTGGTCGTTTCCTATTAACCAAAAAGCTGACTTATTTCGAGCCGGATGATATTACTAGAAATTATGACCGCAATTTACAACATCCTTTCAGTAATTCTTTTTTTTTCGTAGCTTGTGAATTTAACAGTCCAGTATCTTATTTTCTAAATTTAGCAATATCAAGCATCCTTCTGATAAACTTTATTACACAATCAATTGGTGTCAGTTTTATATTACCCGTGTAAAAAGCAAAAATGGAGTGATAATGGATCGAATATATCATGAATAAATGATTAAGCAAGGGCTGTAACGGTTGAAGTGATGGAAGTTTCACATAGGGTCGTTATCACTATTAGCATATTTTCATAAAGCAAATGGTAATTATGTACATATAGGGCGTTACACTTATGATTTCACTGTAGAGTTTTAACCAAGAGCAATATATGACAAATGTAGGTTACATCATCCGGACAATTTTTTTTTTGACAACCTGGTTTTACTGTACACCATTTTGATCCCTCAAGAGGAAATTTTTCCTCTGGAAAAGATTAAAGGCTTGTTTGATATTTTACTAGATAATTGCTTCCTCCAGGACATAAATCTTATTTGATTTCTTACTACTTTACATCAAATTCATGAAACTTTAGATACATGTTACTTTGTACAATTGTGTATTATGGACCCCTCTTTACAAAAAAAGAATGCACAAAAGCTAGAAATATGCTCCAGAAAGTACTGGTTGTAAATATTTTTTAATACCTAGCATGTCGATTCGAATTTGTAAAAGTACTATTTGTTAAGTAAAATAGAAAAAAGATTGAATTTATTTTTTATTCTCCTCACAAGAAAGGGTTTGCTTTCCTAAAGACAAATTTGTTGTTTCATTGTACATCATAGTTATAGTCACATTGGGTATTTTAAAATAGTTTAAATACACTTTCTTCAAAAATGGATTTTATGACCTTTATTTTTCCGTGCACTCTACTAAATCACTTAAGATTCGAGTTTCTTAATTCCTCGCGAATGTGATAAAATGTAAACCTTTGAAACGCAAGACAGTGCAAACTGTGCGGCTCTTTTCGATGTAATTTCAGCATCCGTTTCCATTCCTTTAAATCAAACGCTCGCATGTTCGCTGCCCGTGAAGTGTATCTTCAGGCCCCTTGAAATCAATGACATTTCTCTGAGGGACACTTTACTTCCCTGCCTCGAAAACCGACACCCACTTTGTGGTACAAATGTGCAAAGAGCCTGTTATTTGTGCTATGAATGTAATAAGGCATTACATTCTAAACAGGACCCCGTGAGTCTATATATAAACTATTAGATTCATCAAGGTGTATTTGTGGGTGGAGAAGGGGTGGGATGTGGGTGTGTTTCAAAATAGAAGAGTGTGTTGTGTATTATTTTACCATCATTCTCTTGATGGAAACTATGCCTGTAGGAGATGCGTACTATCCCTCTAGTATTTGCAAGAGAAAGTGGGCATTTTTGTAGAATCCACAAAATGTATAAAGGTTTAATTTAAGTTTTGGGTCACTCGTCACATTTTACTACTTTGTTCGACAGGAAGAAAATAATGGAAATCGTAACTGTAGGATTTTGCACTCATTTTGCTCCTCAATGATTATTTCGGTATTAAACATTAACCGGACTCTCTAGAATTTTTAGTATTTACTTCCTGCTCACCTTTACAACACCATGATCCCTGGTAAATGTAGCCTGTCAAACAACCAGTTGTTAAGACTGGATTCGATCCATAAAACCAACAGAACTACACTAGACCAAAAAAAGCACCAGCGCTCTCCTCTTAAATTGTAATGGGATGATCAAACCTTTGCACACACACACACACACACCCTTACCAACCCTCACACCCATACACCGACACAACACCTGCATATCCCCTATCTGCATTCGCCCTTACGCTAAACACACCACATACACACCCACACAAAGTTCCTATCAGCACATAGACCTATATATTAACACATCATTCGTACCCCCCCCCCCCCTCAAATACACATTTATACTCACAAACACAAGGAAGCATGCAACCATGATGACCTCCTTATATCTAAGGTAGATATTGACATGAAGAAAAAAACATCACTGATTTGATATTGGTCATAGCTCAGAAAAGGTACATCAAAAACAATGTTTGACTCGACGGTATCGTACAACTGATTTCCATCATGCAATCAAACTTTTTTAAAAAGTTAAGTGAGGAATTAAGTATGGTCAAGAGTTTATAGTTTAACTAAAGCACATTCTTTCCCCCTCCGTCTTATATACATTCACTTTTAACAAGATTCTAAATATCATAAAATTAAAACAGAAATATTGAATGGGTGACGTCATTCTAATTTATAGAGAAGGAGTTTCTAGTTCCAGTGAAATTTTCTTTGGATGATTTGGAAACGTCGCTCTGTTGTCGACCTTCCCGACAAATTCCCTGATTTCAAGCCTATGATCATTTGTCCTGCGTAACAGACTACATGGGGTTAGCAGTTTATAATTATCATGGGCATGACGACGGGGTTATTGCCTTCATCATATGGCTTGTTATTTCCCCGATCCGAGATCTAAAAGCCAATATTGATTCATGTAAGAGTTCTTACATTCCTGGTCCCATCCAGCCATGTTTGTTATAAGGTAATGATAATCACGACCCTTAGGCTCAGTCTAATGCCCTTGGGGGCATGTCAAACCTGGATCCCTCTATGCTCTCTGGCATGTTAGTGATGTCATTGAAGTAAGAGAGTTTAATGAACGCCGCGATAAATTAAAAGATAGTGGAAGACGTCAGTCAGAATAATTAAAGAAAGAGTAAAAGTGTCGAATACTAAGTATCGTTCAGAGGAATCTTCGACCCAATTGTCGAGCTGATTCCTCAAAATGTATACATTTATATAGATGAAGTAAAATATTGGTCTTACAGTTTCTTCTGGCTGCCAACTAATTTGCAAGGCTCTTTTATATCCACTTTCACAAAAGGCAAGCGTGTCATTTTTTGTGTAAGAGTGTCTAAAGAGGGACAAGAAGATAATCCAAGATTGGTCATTAATAGATGTCATCCTCCTTTCGCTGTATGTAGGCCTACTTGGTTTCATTGTGCATCTATGAGATCTTGTATCGTTCAGTCATTGTTACCATTATTAAACTAAGAAGCACGAAATCCCATATCAAGTGATGGTATCGGATGTCATACCCCCGGTCTTGAAAGTACCTTGCCAATTCTGTGATACCATAGAATAGTCAACCAAAAAACAAGTGCAAGAACATATACATGATATTTGAGTTACATGCTTCAGCAAAATACGACGCTTTGATACAAGAATAGACCGTTTCACTGGCGATTCATACGGTTGTTCGCAAAGTTACAAATGGGAATTTTCGAACGTTCCTTTTTTATGCGTGGATGCATTGGAATGCAATTGTTTTGACTCCGCATCTTAATCAGAGGGTCATGTATTCGAGTTGAGACCAGTCACTTGAGTTCTTCGGCAAGATATCCATAGAGAATTTTCACTCTATGACGTACGATGGATTCAAGAACCTAGAAATTGTATTGAAAATGCTTGTCAAATGACAAAGAATAGCTGAGAGGTCTGTGTCGAAAATCAGTGAACCGAAAGAGCAGTTTCGTCATACGTTTCAGAGCTGACGAAAAATTGCAAATATGTCGTTCGTCCACAGTCCGGGAGGAAACTCTCGTTTTGATTCACCAATTTTCGATAAATACTTTTGTTTTGTTGTCATGAAGGGCGTTTGGCAATAAATTTTCTATATGTTCTTGAATCCGTGTGAGGCGTGGAGCGACAGTTCTTCAACCAGGTGTTTAATGGTAATCTAATATAATGCAAAGATCATTATACTTGCCTAACTTTGAGAGCACCACATCATGCAGTTATCAGTAGGTGTGGATCATTGTACATTCGTGCAATACTGATATAATCCGGACAGATGCCAAATAAGATACTTCGTGTTAAATGTAGATTATCATAATGAAAAGCTAAATAATATATTTCTTTATAATTTTGAATAATATCGCTTAAGAGGACATTAACAAATTCATAGTAATTTGTATTATTTATCTTTTTGAGACATCATGATTATTGATGTCGCTTGTATTGTCATGATCATTCACGTCATGCAAACATTACGAAACGATTCTGTTTATAACCGTGATAGGAAAGTCATTGAATTAATCTGAATTATTCTGACATGTGTAATCTTTATCATCTAGCTAGTCCGTTCTCAATATAAAAAAAATATTTCCCTAAATATATCTTCCAAATGTTTTTCACAACACAAAATACTAATAAAAGCCTTTCAAGATCAAGGAAGGTTAAAGACAAACATAAATGTTGCAATAATTTTTTTCCAGTTGAGTATTTTTCAAACCATTTTGTCAGAATCTAGTGTGACTTCAGCTATCTCTTATCATGCATAATATAATGGTATTCCAGAATATCAAGACGCCTTTTACCACTCACGCTGGGGTGATGCTGAAAATAAGAATCAAACCCACACGTTCTCATCTACGTGCCATTTTTGGTGATAAATGAGGTGTGATACCTTTAATCAAACGGGGTTTTTTTATATTGGCCGACAAATACAATTTTCCTTTAAACGAAACTTGATCAACCACACCTAACTCTCAATCGATTACAGCAGTGATGATGCATACCAGACTGCGATGAAATAGGATTTTTTTTCTATAGATTACTGGAGGTAAACATTCCTTCTAGTCATATTGTTGCATTTACCTTTCTTTTCATATATACTTAGAGAGAGAACCATCAGATAGGGGATTAGTCTGTGAACAGAACTTGTAAATACACGAAATTATTCTCTTCTTGCTTGCAAATCTAGAATCCTTATACCAGAACCGAAAAGATCAGGGTCGAAATATGTATGATGGATATTTAGAACATACTTCATTATTATTCACCTTATTCATCTCTGAATAAGAATTCATCTCTTATTCATTTCTGATCCATTTAGGTCTTACAAAAGTGGAAGAAAATCATTTGACCGAAATTGAGCTTTACTGACGATCACAGAATGAGTTTGAATGGGAAAACAACAAACTACCTCCCAATATTACAATATTAAAGCGAAAAGTATCAGCAAAGTAGCCTACTAGTAACATTTATTACCTGCTACATAAGGTAACAAAACAAAATACCATTAACCACTTCTGCTTGTCTGAGATACAATCTTTAAATCACAAAAAATCGTCAATTTAATAATGTCACAAGGTTTGGTTACCATGGAATACGCCAAAACTTACTCATTCTATTTAAAAAAAATTTTTGAGGGGAAAAAATGATTGTAAAAGCTTTGTCTAGAGTGATCATTTACTGCACTTACTTGAGTTTAGCTTTCAAGATTTTCATATAAGTGCATAGGTATACTACCAGTTTAAGGATCAAGCGCTTCGCTAGGTATATCCGCAATGTGCTCTCTTTATGCTAGTTTGTTTTCACCATGGCCAACCCATTTACCTAATTAAGTAACTGTCAGCATGGTCAATCCGTTATTTTTCCCAGTGTTGAATTAAATAATTGAATTCTAAATTTCTCTATTTTTCTTGATTAGCAATATATAGACCCCTACACGAACTTGGATAAATTCAGCACCTACTGATTTTAATTTCACATTCTTTGTACACTCTAAAAATATCTGGTAAAAATGCCCATGGGGGTAGTCATGTGTCCAACCAACATTTTTATTTATCAAGTGTGATAAAAATTTGGCCCATTCTAAAGTAACTGCTGCTTATTTATGCTTCCTGTATTTGGCAAAATATTGCCCAAAATTGGTTGGACACATATTTACCCTTGTGCTGATTAAAATTTTACCTAATTTTATTTTACAGTGTACACTCTTGCTCCAATTTAATGTTAACATATTTTTCTTGGCTTTACTTTATATATATTGCGTATTTTCAGCCGATTATACTTTAATAGTTTGTAGCTGAATCAATACTCTCGTTTTCTTTGTTTGCTTTATCTCTATGTTGTCAACATCGGTGTTCTTGTCATTTTATTTTTCTCACTGTGTCTGCAATCTCTATTGGTGAAGACCCTTTTCGTAAAAGAAGATTTTGCATCACTGTCTTTCTTGGGACTTCGCTCTTTACCAGTGGATGGGCTAATAATGGTGCCAGTTATGGGTTAGCTGAGATCACTTAAGCTATTTAAATTTAATAAATGCAGGGATCATGTTCATATTATACTTGCAAATTAAATGGAATGGGAATCTTATTTTCCGTCTGAGTGCAATTCCAATGAGAAATACTTTGTTTTGTTTTTGTAACGTACTGTACCTGCATAAGGAACATACCTCTTGGTAATCATTTAATAATGACAGACCCTCTAATTCGTCTTCATTATGATCTGTAGTTTTGTTTCCTAATAGATCAATTATAATAACCGATATATTTATTATTACATATTATAATTGCCATTATCATTGTTATATTGTTATCGTCATCATCATCACTACTGTAATTATCATTATAATTCTTAGTTCCATATCCCCATAAGATCAGAGTTTAAAACACATAAATATTTATTTCATAACTTTCGCCTCATTATATGGTTTGAGAGAAATATGTCGTCAATAAATGCATTATTATGTATTCTAATTCATTTATGTCACTTCGATACTTCCAGGGCACCTCTCTTTCTTTCTTTCTTTATTTCTTTCTCTCTCTCTCTCTTTCTCTGTCTGAAAAGTTGGATATTTAAGGAATATTGAATAATATCATCGTAATCTTTTATCAAATAAAAAATGAAAGGGGAACCAGATCCTCCTAGGCGTAATTCTTAAGTACTTTAAACAAAAGAAAAATCATTTATTGATTATCTTCTCTTGAAATACATTTAAGTAAAAACCTACAACATGCAGCAAAGGCGTCCTTATAATAGCGAAAAGCACTATGAACGATTTGTTTATGAATGAGTCCTGATATCGATTAAGAAATATCTGTACAGAGGGCACTTCCATAACGCTTGAAGTTTATGTTTTTCTCTTCCAGTTTTCTTCAAGACTGCGATGAATACTAGTGATCCATCGAAATGACGAAATTATCAAAAAACATTTCTTATACAGTTCAAATAAACATGCAAACAATGCCAAGTCAGTTGAGATATCGTTATTTCTTACCCAATGGTTTTTCATGATAACGGTTTGAGCGGTGGGCGTTAAAAGAATAGATAAGTGTTGCTGTAAGAGGAACGATATCGTTAACAGATCACTGTAGAATAACAAATGATTGACTTCCCTCTCTATACTTATAGAAATAATAATTGGAATCGTATCATTGCTTGATATTGAGTATGTCAACCACTCGAGTGTTAAAAGTATCGTCTCACATAACTTGGTCGTTGAATCAGCAGAAATCAATCTTCACTTGGTGGCATGGCGCCAGAAGGACGCCGGGAAACAACCGAAGGACCATTTCTACAATGAGGTGTTCCAACATCCTGCCGTTCTGCATCATTTGCAGTTAGTAATATTATAAGGTCTGTCATTGTCTTGTTAAGGAGCTCATGAGGGGCAACTCATAAGAGCCAAAGGATATTAGTTTATTGCTGTATAATTAAACATCTTGGATCCTCTGAAGACTTGGAAAATTAAGACAGAAATCCTGTCTTTCGTGATAAAATTTGATTTTCATATCGATTGCAAATTATTATTAAGATATAGTATAATGGACTAGCTCTTCCGTTCACCTTGACAACCTTTTTGTCATATCGCTTACCAATCGATTTTTTTTTAATCACACAGATAGAGATAACCGTCGATTAACGTTTGTTACACTCTAAAAACAAATCAGTCAAAAATAACTAGTTAATAGGGTCAGCTGGGTGCAAATGTTATTCTAGTCATATTTAACTACTTTTCTAGTCATATTTTACCAGAACAGAGTTATTTCTGACTAGAATATATGTCAGAAATTTGAATATCATTGATTGCCATATCAGTTGCTCCCAGCTGACTACTTGTCTAGTCAATTTGACTGATTTGTTTTAAGAGTGTAGTAAAAAGATATGCAAAGCCATTTTAAGCATCTTAATATTTGTGTTCCATGAGAAAGCTCCTCTCTCATTTGCACTAAATTTCAACCCCTTCCTTTCTCTATTTCGTTACCTTTATTTTTCATTATGATTCTCAACCGCGGTCAATCATTCATTTTAGCGGATTCCACCAGTGTTTAGTTTTCCTTTTATCAGTTTAATATCCAATGGCTTTGTAAAAATAACGTACTACTTAACTATCTTAATTACATGTATAATGTTATCAGCTCCTGTAATATGTAATCTCAATATTGGTTGAGTATTTACATGCAGACAACTAACAATGAGGGTTCACGTCATCATTAGATAATTGTTCAAAGGTTGGGGATCAACTAGAAACGTAGTAATATATTATTTTCCACTCCATTACTGAAATTTGATAGGCCCTTCAAAAATGTTCTCATTGAATATTGAGGTCCATTAGAATAACATAATGCGAAGTACAAGATATGTGCGAACCATACAAAAATACAGAGTATGCCTTCACCAAAATTTTAATCTAATAAAAAACATGCTGAGGAAATGCGACAATGAATTATTCGCCAGTTTTTAATGGTAGATTCTACCATTCGACATTTTCATGATAGAAAATGAATAATGAATGCTAAAGGTGGATACGGTCCTATACTGGACAACTGCTTATTTCACCATTATATCGAGTAATGTAATTCAATTATTAGTATACAGTATTCCATTCATTAAACATGATATTCACTAACAACCAACAGAAAGTGCGGATAACCCTTCGCATAAACGGAGACGCCATACAAAGCGGAAACGATGTTTACAGAGAGAAGATGTTAATAGAAATTTGCTCATCAAAATGTGACATCTTGTTTGCAAAAGCGATTTAAGCATGAGCACACATAGAAAATATTCAGCACAATTTTTTAAAGAGAATTTTATATAATCGGTTGTTTCTGCGGAAAATTGACAAATGACTCTCTTGGAATCATTAAGAACTCAATTATACCATTCATTGACACAGGGTACATTTGGTTTTGGCAAATGAATTGAAAATAATGGTTAACCATAAATGACACATGAAGCTTAATTAATTTGATAGTTGAGGGGAAAATACATTTGCTTCGTTCTTTACGTTGCGTGTACAGCAAAAGCAATGCATATTCAACAACACGGAAGCACTCTCCTTTTACCTCAACACATTTAATAAATTTTATCAAATATTTTGATATCAATGTTTTCATGAAAAAAGAGGCCATCATCGATTTTGTAATCCAAACTCAAATTATTACATATTTATATGAGAGAGAGAGAAACAAGGTTGAAACTTTCATACTTTAATCCAACAAATTTTGTTGAAGTCCACAAATAAATTTTGTTGGATTAAAGCATGAAAGTTTCTACCTGGTTTCTGTTCATATTACTCCAACACGTGGAATATCTACCGTATATATATATTAATATCACGAAAATTCAGATTTGTTGGCAGTATCAATCGATTCCTTAAAATCATAGTGGATTATGCAATATCAAGTTTAATCACGCACTTATTGCCATTTACCAAATGGTAACCTCTAAAACGTGTTTTTTTTATTCTGTCCGCTAAGATTTTCGTGGAACGGCCAGTGAGAAATGTGCCAATATCAAGAAACAGAATTGAAACATCTTGTCTTCATGGCTACTGTAATACTAATCATCATCAAGTACATTTATTATTTATATCCAGCAAGAATGTTAATCTGACAATGCCTTTGTGACGTTGGTCGGTGTCAATAACTCATTGATTGGAGCGCTCTTGAATTTTATTTTTCGTTTAATTAGAAAAAGTCTGTATGAAAAGAAAACTAATAATCGGCAATGTCATAAAATGCCAGGTCGATAATAGATTAACTCTGTCAGTGTATTTATAGATATCCGCTGTCATGATCCGCGTTGCATACAACACATTCACCAATTAGTGAAATTATTTATTTGCTTAAAGCAATTACATGTTTCCTATATTGATGTAAAAGTATCAAGGAACTCTTCAATATTACATGGACAAATGTGTTAAAGGAAAATCGAAATTATGATTTTTGTTAATTTGTGTCTGGTTGTATCTTTAATTCAATAAAATTACCCTTCAATAAATTACATGGACTTCGTGTGAAGACCAAGGTGCGAATAAAAGTGTAGAGTATTTCACCACTTTCCATTTTAAATCCATTTGATGGGTTTGCGTGAGGTATGGATCAAAGAAATATTTTGCAATCATTTGTATATTAATCTGACTTGTCAAATTGGTTATAAAACTATCTTGGAAATAAGTGAACTTTAAGAAATGCTTGAACATCTCCCTACATGTATTTTACAAAATATACTCTATATATTAAGGTATTCAATAGCACATGCGTGCTTAATAACAGTTCTGCCGTTTGTAATTTCTCGATTAAAAATTCAATTTTATTGGTAGTTTTATAACAGTAATAAACCCATGAATGAAAATATGAACGGGAAAAAAATTAACTATTTCAGAAAATGCAATTTACAAATAACTTATGTTCAAGACGATAAATTTGAACTATGATATTTAGAGAAAGAAGATTGGCGTGAAAAACATGGCAACATTTAGATTTTCCCTCCCGTTGTACAATAATAAGTGCTCAACGTTAAATTCAATGATATTTTGTTTTAGAAAGGTACATTTTTTATGAAAAACAATCAATGTGAGAAATACAATCAGAAGTGGTCGTTATGGTCGTTATTTTAAAATTATTTCATAAAGTAGGCATCACTAGTACTCTTTTTATGAAATAGTTTATGTCATATGGACAAGATGTAACAAGAATGAATGCATGTAAAAGATTTTAAAAGAGTTATGTACAATAATTTGATTCGTTATTGATTTGTTTATATTATGAAATAAAGGTTCTTTTTTATTCTCTGGAATAAAGGAAAGAAAGAAAGTACTCAACGTTAATGACGTGCCTAAAATCTGTATTCCCAGCTATATATTTGGTATTGGGATGGCGGAAACCTTCTTCCCCTCCCGCTCGCTTCCAAGACATTTCTATGAATAATCACTCAACATGGAGCAATGTCGACATCGTTTCCGTCCAACGTAAAGTGAAGATGGGTTCTACGAAGTATTAAGTCAGCTCCAATTGGTCGAATCTATTCATCCCACGCACTCAATTAAGCCACACCCCCTATCGGTTGCCATGGGTGACACAACTATCACAATAGCAAAGACGATACATCATCGGATAGCTTTGTGGAGGACACTCTAAGATCCGTTATTGGCAAAGATGTCTAGGAATCAGATGCACAATACTAACCACAATATACATTCTTTTTCTAGTGCAGAAGTCATTCACTTTAGGCCATACTGAGTGAAGCATTGTAATATCAAAGTTCTTGAAAATGGGGGCTAAATTTCAAAATAAAGCCCCATAAAATATCAATACTCTGATCCCTAATATCATTGCTTTAATTCACAACACGTTGAACATAGACCAAGTAAGATAAACCTATTAAGGACAAACGAAACTTCTAAAATGTGCTACCATTCTGATAGTTTTCAGATCTTCTCAATAAAGACTTTAAAAACAGAAAGTAGTGAGAATATAGAATAGAGAAAGTGGGAACTTAAATAGGCTCACATCCTATTTCACGATAAATTCTGATGGACAAATGATTATGATATTACAAATCAAACAATGTATTGACAAAATATTCTTCAATTATCACGTTTCATTAGTATCAGAAAAAAAATGATTAAAAAAACATTATTCAGTCGCTACAGCAGTCCAAATTTTTTTTTTTTGAAGTTGGACATGCATTGTTGCATGTTGCAATGCTACGATCTACGGTAGATCTTAACGTGTTCAGAAATGTCATTAGCTAATGGCCGAATGTCCCGTAAGGGATTAAGACGAAACCCGTAGGGTGATTTAGGGGTGTCTCAATTAAGATTTATCAAAGTTGCCTAATGGGATTCTTAAACTATGTGAGGGAAATCAAGAGTTGGTAAGCACAAACAAACAATATCCATACAAAGTACTATAACATTTCCGATCTGAAACACCGACAAATCTGATTAGAATATTACCCCCCCCCCCCCTCCTTCTCTGCCACCGCTCTCCTTCTACAACACGATCCTCTCTCCCATTTGTTTTTTCTATCTCTCACATGCATACACGATGTATTAACACAAATGTTTTTAATTTCGGTTTTAACCCCCCCCCCCTTCACCTTTCCTCCTCCGTTTTCGCTTCCTAACCAGCCCTGTAACCAGGGGTTTCAAGTATGGGGTTCGATTCCTTCTATTCCTTGGCTGAAAAGTTTGTTGGGCCGTCCGCCTCAAGGGAAAAAAAGGTCAGCAGTCAAGATTGTCGGTTTTTAGCAGACAAACCTGTTTCTAACCTATTTTTCATGCTTTGGAAAATTGAGGGGTTCGATCGACCCCCACCCCGGCAACGAGCTTACTATCGAAAATTGTCCTTTGTATATTAACAATTGTCTCAATCTGTTTACTCTCTCCTTCCGCTTGGATAACCCGGGTGGTATAATTTCTATTTCACAGTTCCATTCAATAATTCATGACTTCCACTGTCACAAATACTGTCCCATTATTCATAATTCTGATAAAAAAATAGTAATGACAACATCCCTTAATCCCATGGATGGTCCGATCCATAGCCCTTCGGTGAAGCATACTAACTTTGTTTACAGCTCTTTGATAGTATTGTTAGTGACACCCGTTATAGGTTTGAAAAGGGTATTGGGGATGCCATGAAATTTAACCCCTCCAACTGTCTAACAATCCAAAGATCTCTCTTGAAATTCAGGCTTGCGGCTTCCAATCATTTTCCATTCCCATATGTATTCACGACTTTAGGAATTTACCATACTATGGTTGAAATATGATGATATTCGCCCAAATGGGAGACGCATATGACGTGGTGGATTCGGATGCCAGGCAGGCAAGGAGTGGATAGGAAGGAAACTTGATAGCCCACTTTGCGCTGCCAAGCTAAAGGTCCACTTCACCCAAAGAGCCATCTTCTAATCGAAAGTTCATGGGCATCCAGCACTTTCTCCCCATTCCAAGACTAAACGCCTTTTGAATTGGGCAAACTCAACGATAAAGAACTCCACAAGTTTTTATCCATATACGCATGCATTCTTTCTCAGTTTCACCGTGATTTCCAGTGCCTTTCTTTATTGGGACGTTGTTCCTCATGATATGCGAAAAAAAAATTAGGGAACAGCAAACATGAAATCCACCTCCTCATTCATGTCATTTCTATTTATTATTTATGCATATCTTATGCTTTAATTCAACTCGTGCCATTTTAGATGGATTCGGAATATAATGTGTTGCAGGGTACTTAGTATTTTCAAGTTACCTTATGACCACACAATTGCACAATTCGACGTTAAATATACATATCACTATAAACACATATCTAGTCTTATCTAATCTAGATATCTAAATATTATATATAAAAGGATGTACATAATGTAATTTTCTTTGGACTTGGAATTTTTTTTTATCTACACGCAAACATCAGGAAGTTATACCCTGATAGGCAACTCCTATCATGCGAATTTGTAACCGAATTTCTATCTATGATCAATTTAGGTCATCGAAGTTCGCTGAGTAAATGAAAATCGAAAATGTCCTTTTCTGGGAACGAATGCAATTCCGTGTGCTCACACATAAACCTCGACAGACTAGAGTTCTGCACTAGCGTCTTGGAAGGAATGATGAGATGGTGATGTGAGTGGATATTTTGAAGAAAAAACCCAAAACATAACCACCAGTGGTGATCCACTATAGCACCCAAATAAACACAGTTCAGACTCTGGTGGATATTTTTAATCATATTCGAATCAACCAAGTCCAAGGTTGATGAGGTCGCGTGAGGGTGTGTGCGTGTGTGTGAGGGTTAAGGTGCACGCGTGTGGGTGCGTGTATACGTTAGTTAAATGTGGATGCACAGCCTCTTTCCACCCATGACTGCTTTCGTCATACCGTGGTGTTGATATGACAATATAGTCGGCTTCACAGCCACCAAGGTTATTAGACTGGAGTAGGGTATATAGTAACGTAAAGACGCTTGGTATTAAAGGGGAAATGAATGGTTGAAAACATGAAATGAAATATTTCATTTATTCAGAGTTTATTGATATCAGTCGGTTTACAGATTAGTTTGTATGGATCCACATCCAATAGAGAGATTGTGCTATATTTCTGAGATTCAAATCTCTATTTGTCTATATCAGTTAAAAATTATGAGAGTGAACAATACTTGATCCATGTTTGAACACGGAATCCTAATTTTAACACACCATTTCATGCTTAGTACTTCCCTTGTTAAATCATGCAACATTATTCATACTAGCTCTCAAAGTGTTTTGGGTATTTCAAAGTGACCATTTTTTTTTTCTTCGTTGACTCTATTTTTTCTTTTATATAAATGCGTTTAACATGTTTAATATATCCTCCTTTGAGACACTTCTTCCAAAAATGAAACCCATCCCTTGAGAATTACAACTCACTAGGGAATTAAAACAATGATACTAAATGTGTTGGTCATTGGAACCAAACAAATTACACAAGGCCAGTAGGCATATTCTTTATAGTTGATTCACGATTGTCATGTTGAGTAATGACTTTTATGCTTCACATTACAATCTCTGAAATGTTGTTCCCAATTAACGATTTTTTTAATAGCATTCAAACTACTATTTCAATGATCCATGTGGTCCCATTACAATAATTGGCCAGTTGAAATAGCACAAGGCTTTCTAAAGAAATCATTTTATTAATGGTATGTGACAGATCTCCCGCGGGTGAAATAATCGTTGGCGAATAGTTACATTGTACTGACTTCAACGCAATGATTCAATAAAAAAAATCCTCCGAGACAAACAATGTTCATTTATTCCCTCTATATATTTACTGCTCAAGAGGGAAATGGTTATAAATAATACTTTTACATCAGTATGTATGACTTGTCCCATTTTGTTCCCATTTTTCCTTTTTTAAATCGCAATCATACATGAAATTCAACGGTCGAAAATATTATAACTACGTGCATTATACTTTTGTATTTTTCTTATAACTTAAAATAGTTCAAATACTCGAATTTTTAGGAGTTCTTATATTTTATTTACAAATCATTAATGAATTATCCTACTCGTATTATGAATGAATATATTCAAGTTTGAAAATCATACGGATAGATAATACTAATAGAGACATAGAATTATAAATTATGTAAAATAGTAAATTCGGTAAAATGCATGGGCAAGCTGCTTGAAGCAATTGTGTAGCTGCCAGCTTTTGAAAGAAGATAAACTTTTCATTGGAAATTATGAAATAACGTTTAACGCTTTTTACAACGACACATGTTTAGTCAAATTTATATTGGGTCATATTGAACGAGATCGTAAAAAAATGACTTTATAAGAAAATAATCTGACATTTCATCTGTTGTATATTTCCATCAATATTATATTTTTGTTGAAAGAAAATCAGGTTTAAGGTGATTCGGTACTTTGTAATCATCTATTAAAATATTTCACACAACACGGTGTTCTAACAAAAGAACTCATGAAAACACTTGTATCGATCAACTTGCCCAATGAAAACGTTTCCCGAAATAAAACTCCATCAGACTGATTGCATGCTTCATGAGGTTTAAACACTACTCTGATTATTGGTAGAAGTATAAAGAATAATCCGAGAGAAAATTTGATTTAGAGAAGACTTTGTAAATTATCCAAACGTCACAATCCCTGATAATTGAAAAAAAAATGGTGGACAGAATTAAATTTATCTTGATTGTGCTTACATGTGAGAATCCCTTATCTTTTTTTTAATGCATCAAAACTGCTTATTGAGCACAAACAACTATCATATTAATAAACCAAATAACTGGGATTGGGTCTACTTTCTCTTTAATTGATGATATTGATGAATTTTCTTTCACAAATATTTAGAGAGGTTTACACTCTCGCTTTATTAACCTGAAAATGACAGGAAATTAACCTTACTTTAACGGTGTAATTTTTGATAAATTCTGACAGAATAAGGTCTTCATTCACGACGTAACGGTTCAGTAATATTGACGGTGATCTAATATTCCCCCTTGAAACTGGAGCGAGCCGATACCCAGTTAGATTACACTTTTTAATCATTTTCTGTTTTTAACATTCATACGTCTTTATAGGCTTAATATTCCCTTCTTATTTACCCTCTTTCACTCGTTTTTTTACATCACTCCCATCATTTATGAGATTCAAGTATATTTCCTGCTATTTTTCACTTCTCGAACTAAGAAAGTGTTGAAACTGATAACTGATGGACAGATTTTAGATTTCTTTCATTGGTCGATGTACATTATTTACCTTGCCATACGCTATAAAATCTTATAATCAAATATTAGAAAAATTGTTCATTTGGAATAAAATTACAGATAACTTACCAATTAGTAGATTCAATCAACCTAAGAGATACAACCTTTTAAGCAGGCATTGTGTCATCGTTTATAAAGCATGCTCTGATTCTATGACAATTTCGTTATCCATAAATGAGGTTAAAATAACAGCAAAGTATTATATACATTTATTTTTGTGGATACAGATATAAACACAATGACATGAAGTCATATGGAGTCACCATGGTCCTAAACTTGATTTGATTTACGATGATTCAAATATTCAAACAAATAATTACTTTTTAGTTAAAACGCTTATCGTATTGATGTTTTGTTAGCTGTTGTCATCATTTTGATATGTGTTAGATTAGATGATGAATATTACACCACGGTTACAAGATTAATTCTGGTATTTTACTCATTGGGTTTTAATCGGCCCACATCACAATAAAGTATGTTAGTTTTTATCTCTCTTGTTCTATATTGTTCAATATTGATTAAAAATCATGTGCAAAAAATCTTATCAAGATTCACTTAATACTCGTTAATTGTTTTATTTTCTTCCTATTGTTATTGATTTGTGACACTTTCACTGCATTTGCCTTACGTTGAGATCGGATTTACAAAAGGCACTACATAAAAGAGTGGTATGAGAATACGAACTGTTATTTTTTGTTTTTACATCATTTAACTCGCCTAGGCTATTCAAATTTGTTTATTATGAGATAAGAAATTGTGTCAATTTGAATTGTACTAAGTTATCATTGTGTATAGTATAAGTTTAATCTAAATATCGTTAAATGACTTTAAAAGCTTCGTCAGTATTTCATTGTTTTATTTTGTTTGTTTTATTGATGAAATTTACTTATTCATTTATGTATGTCCAATAGTTTCTTTGGATGATTCAGAAATGAAAAAAGCACTTCAAGTTTTACATAAACACTTTTTCCTTCATCATGCATGTTATCTGTCGTTTGGAGAAGAATTTCTTAGTGAAACAAAAATTTACTCAAAATGTAGGTATTAAAAACTTACCTGTGTGCACGAAGATAATCGCCAAACAAAGTATTGAGGCATAGATGGTTGGATATAGCTTTGCCATTATCTTACTGAGCAACGACCGCTATCGCCCTGCCGTCTGGACTCTTTACACACCCCTCGTGGTTTTTATTTTCAATTATTCACTATTTCAGCGGAGTATCGTAAAATCAAATAGACGTTAAAATTTTCTTGCGATGATAAAGATGAAATCCGAGAAATTCCTTTCACCTTTATTCGGCCAGTGCAGTTCCACGGCAATTTTTACTTCAGATTTCGAGAAAAAATAGAAACCAACAGCTAGTTGTTGTTTCAAACACTATCGCACGAAGCAGAAAGGGAAAAGGTAAGCCTAGGTGACTTGATAATCAAAGAATTAGTTATCCTCGCATCCACGGCTGCGCAGTAGAGAATCAAGTAAAAGAGTGGACTTTTTATGAATTCGTTGTACTACGCCTGAGTTTGCGTGTGTTGGCTAGCAAATTGTATCGTCTCTCATCACTTCTCACTTTTTAAATGGCGTTAACAGCAATTGATCAAATCAGCCACGTTTCCAATGAAGGCTTTTTGAGAACCCGTGCGCACTACCGGCGCGTTCACCAGTGTGGGAGAGGGTGATGTGTGTGTTCTATTCATGTGAGGGGAAAAGTGTGTAGGTATGTAATGTAAGCTTTATATACGTGTATCTCCTTTCAACCGGTGATATGACGCTAAAAGAGGACATGAATGATGGTACTAAAGTCTTTTACCACGATTTCGTTGTTTAAATAAGTTTGCATGAATGAATCCCGATTAATGGAATGTTTACTTTATCTCAAGTCCATAAAAGATTGTAAATGGACAAGCGGAATATCTCTAAACCCGATCATACTAATTACTTGGAGAAAGCGAGAAAAGTATATTGTGTATTTTTCCTTAAAAAGGGATAATTAGTGGAGCGACCTTGCTAGTGTAAACGAACAAACATGCATTATAAAATGGAATGCTATATTGGGAACTGATAACGAATTATCTTTGGATGGAAGGTAAATGATCGTGTCAAAGTGTGAAAGTGCTCAGTGTAAGACTAATAAAACGTCAACACCGGAAACGCTGCTTTGGTTTCTCGTTCAATCACAAAGAGATTTACCAGCAAAGTAGTCAGACAGGACAAAAAATTGTATGAATCCGTATAAGTAGGAAACACTCGATGCACTGCACTTTATGTGCAACTTTTCTTACTCTGAAAACTAATACTGCACCATGAATTTTAAGTATAAGTGACCTCTAAATTATGAATTATAAGTATAAAGTTAGGATCATTGGCTCCATATCACACATATCGTCCTCTTAAAAAAAGAAATCATGTAATTGATACAATGAACGGATGCTTGTACAAAAGTTTCCAATTTCAGCACCCACTGTCACACACAGTGACACACACCCTAACACACACACACATCAAGTATTCACTCAAACAGCCAGCGTTCAATTATTAATCTTATTCTCCAACATTTGTTTAAAGACATTGCTCTTCTCATCCCAAGATTCTAAATACACACCGCCTCTCACTATTGTTGAAACCCATATTTTCTCCATCATTTTTTCTAACTATTTTTTTCTCCATAACCACTTAATTTTCCAGAATTCTATTGCGCTTTCAGAGATGATTAGGATATTTACTGTCATTGTACTTAATTTCTTGATGCACTAACATGCAGTCTCATAATATTCTTGATTTTACTCATAAATTAATTTTCTTTTGATGGGGTTTGCTTCCGCCTCTGAATAACGACATGCCTTTCAGCACGCATCCCGACATCCACATTATTTTATCAGATATTTATAAGCCATAGGAATGATCGCCTGTTACTGGAGATTCTTTGAATCCACGGGTAAACTAGATCTTCTTCCTCGAGAACACACTTATACCTCTTTTAAGGAGGTGTACCTGCGTTCCAAGTTTTATTTTACCCATACATTAGGGGTCGGTTTTGGTAACATTCAAGATGCAGTGTGGTTTTAACGTTTCTTTCCCCTTATCAAACTGAAGCTTCTTTGCTCCGCTTATACAGAGCTGAGATGAATTTACGTAGGATATGTTTTGGGGTCGATATGTTTAACATGATATAACTACAGGTAATAAGTTAGTATCATATTTGTCTTTTAAAATGACTGAATTATTCATTTATAAATTGATTTATTTGACGTACAAGATCTTTTTTAGTTTATTATTCGTTCAGCAATTCCAAAATTTGGACTGCATGAAATCAAAGCATTTGGTGGAATATTTGGTAAGGATTGATCAGCTAAGTATTGTCAAATTCTAATAATATATGTATATTGTTACCATTGGTTATCTTATCGAGCTTGTCTTTGTCCTCTTCTATTCTGATGATATTGAAAAATACGAAAATCTAAATTAGGCCAGACTATCAATATATATTCTTCACAAAGAGAACAAAAATCGATCCCCTAACGTCAGCATTTACACAAATTAAAGGCGATTGTCCTTCAGAATGGATCGTTCTCGTCTCGTCATTCTGCGACGATGAGCACGTCCTGTCAACAAGACGACCAATTCCACATCTCAGTAAATCTCTTTGATAATTGATTATCAGTGAATTACTTTAATTATTGTTTTATCTTCAGTGTATAAGCATGACGCAGGGGCATCGGCGTCATTTCACAAAACATGCATTCAAGGAGCAATTATTATCTAGGCCACTACGTAACACTACGTAACATAAGAAAACATATATTTTTTTTAATTGTTATTGTCACAGATCCGATCGCGTAATTAAATGTTTTGAGAGAGAAAAATATTTGACGGGTGATACCGCATGCGGATGACGCCCAAATGACGTTCAAAATTGCGTTTGTAATTCCACAACCAGCAGAAATTCGAAAAATGAGCCATTATCTTTAAAGCTATGGAGATTAATCTGCTTGTTGTTTTTTTTTTGCCGTGACACAAGTAGATTCCGAAGTGACTTTGACTTAGGTGAAGAGGATTGACTAAGTTGTCACGAAATTGAAATTTTGTGATCTTTAAGAAAAACTTCCGAACGGAACTGTTGTCTCGACTTTTGGAAAGCTGTTTTGCGTGTGGAATGTACTTTGATTTGAATTTAACGAGTGAGCTGAACGAGAGGTGAAAAGTTTCATCACCAAATATACTTCATCCCATGAGCAAACCATATAGGAAATACTATGTATATTCCAATACTTACATTGTTTAATTTCATCTAAGAGCCTCTTCGAACCTGTAAATGCTACCCTATTAAAGCACGATACTAACGAAGGAGTAAGCCTATAAAATAGGTATTTTCTGTGGTAGAAGTGTAATATTTCATCATAAAAATACACTACAGGTGAATTACAGTGATAATTGTATCACGACGCTAAATGTGTTTGTTTCCAAAATCCTAAATATAAAGTAATATCCTACGCGTGAGAAAAGCAAGCTGTGAAGAGTAAGCAATAGGCCTATTGTAAAAGAATATCACTTCATGATAAATCAAGGGTAAGCCGAGGAAATTGTAATATGTAATAGCAATTCTTTCTTAATGATATTCTTTTACAATAAATTTTGGCTCTATTACCGTCAAAACTTTAAAATCGAGCGTACTAATTAAAGGAAATACAAGTATTCCCTTTTTTCTTTATTTGGGGAAGGGGACATGACTGTTTGCCTGACAGTGTCTAGCACGCTTATATTTTTTAAAGGGGTCTCCATATCCATCATGGATTGTCGCTCATGTGATGCTGAAAGGGTAAAATTTACATAAAACAATCTTTTAGAAATCCTGAACATCTTTCATTACAGAGGTGACATGTAATGAGAAAATCAAGAATCTTGATACATCATGATTGATGAAGTAATCTCTTTTGGCAGCAAATACAGGGAGATTTCTGGGACAATTTGTGAAGTGAGAAGTTGAAGTTAATGTTTTGCAGTAGTAGAAAGACCAATCATTCAGAGTTTATAGTCAAATGGGCGTTGTTATGTATTGTATACATATAAATATATATACATGTCCCTCTTATATTTTAACTAGTAAAATACATCGCTGCAAACAGCTCCGTATAGTTTTCTTTTTGCTCCGAATATTTTTTTATATACTTTCATGAGCAGAACTGCGCATGCTCATGCTCGACATTTTCTCTGGACGTTGAACTGCGCATGCTCCTTAACTCACCTGGATAGCCAGGCCAGAGATCTGTACCGTAACTAAATAGTACCGTTAATCCGCAAATATAATGTAAAAAGCTCTCGCTCAAATTACATACTTAATCTGAAAAGTTAGTGCAGGATTCGGTCTAGATTATCATTACGACCATTCATACAGACCAACAAAGGTGAGTCAAAATCCGATAATAGAGTAGTAAGTTAGCCTGCGCGGTAATAAAATTATCTTGAGACCGAGAGCAACCGCAGCGGACCTCTCATTAACTGCAGTCGGGTAGAAGCTGCGCTTAGGCCTACCCGGGAACTGGTTTGTATTTGCTTAATCGCCCTAGGACTGGGTCTACAAGTTAAAGAAGGATATAAAATATACAAATACATCAGGCAATTCCTTCGAAAGTATAGTGGGACTTATTTATCCTTGGTTGGACTGACAATAAAATAGTAATTACCAGTCCAACCTTGGATAAATAATTCTCACTATACTTTCTCAAATCCTGATGTATTTGTATACATTTAAATAATAATAAAAAAAATAATAACGTTTTATTTACCCAGGGTAGCCACTTCAGTTAGGAAACTGCTCTACCAGCGGGCCCTGCATAACATAACATGTTATTATTACCCTTCTCCAATTTAAATTTAAGAACAATCTAGAAGAAATTGCTGATGTGGTTTACGGTACACCATGTGGAGTGCTATAGAAACAGTGGATCGAAGAAGAGAAGAAATGGATAGGTGAGAAAGTGGAGATTTGATAATAGAGTATTCTTTCTTGAAAGTAGTCTAAAAGGACTGTAAACCAGAAGGAATATAGAGTGAGAACAGCTTGAGTAGTATAGCTGATGAGGAGATGCTGGCTTGAGTCGACGAGTAGAGATGATGAGTAGTAGAGAGACTCTAAAAGGAATAGTTAAATCGATGTAGAAGCCTATACGGGATGCTGCTTTATTCTGATGGAAGAGAATACAGCCTCCTGAAACTCGATAGTCCTTTTAGATATATACGTTCATAATATTACCTTGACAGCATTGTGTTGGGTACCAACCCAATGCAAAGCACTCGTATGAAATTGTCATTGATAGGACACACACGTTTAGATTATCAGGGAGAATTGAGAAACGCAGAACCGCAAATTTGAAAATGAAATTAATTGTTAAGATATTCCTTCCGTTTTCTGGTCTGATGTGCAGAAACCTGAACGTGATAAAAGATTGAGCGTATGAGCTACAGCATATTGAATCATTCATGGAAATGGGTCAAAGAATATTTTTGCAAATTTCCCAAATTATTTCATTAACATCACAATGACATCAGCTACGATAAATAGACTTACGATAAATTATATGACCCAACTTCCTGGCTAATGGTCATCTGTATATCCTGGACAAGTGGATACGGTTATGCCTAATTATGGTCAAGATAATTAATCAATTTACAGGTGCTGTTGGTCATTCTAAATCTACCGTAATCCAATTAGGGTGAAGAGCAGATGTACTGGAATTTCATTAGAATTCGCTTGCTAACAAAAGCGATGGTCAGCCGACTGGATTTTTTGTGTTAGCATCGAATCTCTCACTCTCCCCTCTCTCCACTTCTGTCTGTCTCTCTCTGTTTTCTCTCTCCCTCTCTTCTCTCTCTTTCTCTCTATCTTCACGATTAATTTGACTAGCATATTAAAAAAAAAGAATAAGAGATTTGGTGCCCCACTCTTTATCCAAGAGGAGGAGTCTTGTAATACGACATGTGAAGGGATGCATTGGTGGTTTTATACCAAATACTGAATATATGCAAATGTACAAAACAGTGGTATTGAGGACGCGTTTAAACCAGAGGATCTGTGTTCTTGTGAAACGTGAATTTTCTTTTGTGCCCTGTCTTTGGACGAACGGCTATGTTCAATGTTATTTCATTAGTACTTTCTTATCACATACTGATTATAATTGCTATTAGTCAAATATGGTAATCAAAATATAATCAAGAATGTGAAATTATAGAAGGATACAGTTTTCCATCAAAATACACATAACACAAAACAGGTATTTCAACCTTTTTATAGAAATACCTTTCATCAATCAATAAAAACCTCTCAAATTTACATATTATTTTTCCAAACAAGACATTCATGATTTTTTTTCCAATTGAAAAGTTCTTAAGCTATTTTACGCTCACAAGCGCTCTCACACACCCTCACACGCGCAACACCTCATTCCCACCCTCGGCACCCACTCACAAACATTCAAACTGTAAAACTGAATTCTTTCCTTCTCTCTAAGTCTTGCTCAAGCTTCTTACATCATCCACGAATTTTTCTTTAGGCATGTGTGGGTGTGTGTGTGTTTGTGTGTGTTTGTAGTGATTATTATATATAGGGTGTGTGCGTTGTGTTTAAGCTTCTTTCGGCTTCTATCAAAAGTAGGTTTCTTGGAAGTCTAGGATTTTTTTTTAGATCGTATCGATTAGATCAACATTGTAATTCTTATTCAGGATTTCGAAATTCTTCAATTCCTGAAAGTCATTGTTATCATAGGAATTGCCTGAAACAGCGCTCCTAACGTTCGAATGCATTTATTTTTAGAAACCACATTTATGCTTAAACCGATTAAGGTGCAAATGGATACGGAGAAAATATTTGAAATTCTCTCGAAAACGACATTTCCGTTTTGTCTCACAACAATTTTAAATGAAATAATTGTCTTTGGGGGTATGGATACATTTTTTTGAATAAAAATGTAAAATGATTCAATTTAAAACTTAGATCAAAATAGTGGCGACACCCTAGTAAATTAAGAATAACTAAGGTAAAGAAGTGAATATTATACAATTGTTTAATAAAATTACAAGCATAGATGTTGGTTGAATATATTCAACCAACATCTATACTGTTCTGAGCATCCTCCATTGGACAGTTGAATCGTCAAAAACGGAAAAGGGCTTAATACGCAGCAGGTAATCTAATTGACACAATTAACGTAGACAAGCAATTACCGAATCAATGCAATATCAATATATGATTACCCAAATTATGATGCATTTTTTTTGGTCCAATGTAGGATATTTCCTTCCGTCATGGGGTAATGACAAAAGGTAGCTCTTTATTCTTGTTTTCCATGCACCATCAGGGCAAAGTACATCATGTATAAATCTGTGTTTGACGCACTTCCGTTGATCGCACCTTTCAATTTACTTTTTCATTCTGAGAGCTTCGTTTTAATCCACTGGCAGATATTTACTAACTGCTAACCTGGATTGATTAAACAGCAGAATGGTTGGTTAATCATATTATATTAGTGGTCAGTGGTGATAAATATAAGCGTATTTTAATTACATAAAACAAATAACAGTAACATGATAGAGAAATGCCACTTCAGAGTATTGTTTCATAAAGACGTATTGTGAATAGTTGCAAATACGCAATATCTATTAAACAAGTTTAGTATCAGTCAATCAAATCGAATAATTTCAGTACCTTTAAACTGTTTATGCACTTTTATTATCATAACAAACTTTATAGAGTCATATCAGAGCAAAGAAAGAGACTAACAAAAGAATTTAGAAAAAATAATAAATGCACAAATATGGAAATCTGGAAGGGAAAAGGGAAAAGACGACAAAGAAGGAAAATGGTGTAAAACTAAAGGTCACATTTGCCCACCCCCCCTCCCAAAAAAGTGAATTTTTGTAAAAAGAGAAAAGAAACCATGCATAAAACTGAAAATTTCATCAAAATTTGTAATAATAAAGAACTTATGACATCTTCAAATCAATTTTTTTTCAAAGTTCAGTGATACCATGACGGCTTCACGGTACACCATAAATCAATTTGTGAGCATAATGTTTGATCCTAAAATGCATTGCTTTTTCCTGTTTAAGAGAGGTATAGTGGTGCTACGCTCTTCTATATTTCATTCTATTTCATTCATTTTATTTCAATAATGTGAAGCTTGGTTTTAAAATTCAAATTTCTTTATATACTCTCCATTACAAAAATAATACAAAAGTATTCCAGATATTAACATTGGATAGTTTAACAGGTTTTACACACAAAGGAAGGTACAACATAGATTATTCATGTTTTAGAGACACTACAAATTTTGATAACTCTGTTTGATCTCAAGTAATTACTATTGAGTTTCAGATATTCTGTTATCACCATATATCTAAAAGAAAATCTGATTTCACGTAATCACAATATAGAATAAAAATATTGAAGGTGAGACGCCAGAAGAAGGAAAGGAGAGAGGAGGATCAGGTATAAGAATAATAAAACGAAGTAAAGAATGAGAATAGTGAGAAGCCGAGACAATTACGATATAGAAATGGTCAAACAAGATAAAGTGGAAAGAAAAAGAAAGAGGAAGGTAAAATGAGTTAAAACAAGTTTCGCTTATGAGGACCAAGTATCAGCTCAATCTCATCTCCTGAGGTAATATAATTTTTTTATAACATGATGGCGCTATTCATCGATCTATTGCAAGGATTTATCATTTTCGGGAATCCCACAGGTTGGAGCAAGATTTGAAGAAAAAAATATTACAAAATCAAGGATGCATGATAGATTTCTTTACACTAACTCAAAGAAGAATTATTATTGGTTTGGAATAGCCTAACGAGAAAGCAGCAGTTTTCATGCAGTTTGATGGTTCTGGTAGGTGTGGCAAATAGGAGAAAATGTGGTGTCAGCACAAAATGTTGCTCATTTTCCACGTTTTCTGTTGACACCATTATTATTATTATAATTCATTATCATTAGTAGTAGTAGTAGTAGTGGTGGTAGTAGTAGTAGCAGCAGTAGTAGTAGTATCATTATTGCTTGTCAAATTTTCTTCAGCATCCCCAGCAAAACAATTCGTTCCCAGGGCGCTGGATAACCACAATAGCTAGAGCCAAGGATGCAGGTCGTGTAACACGGTGAACGTCCACTTCCAAAATGGGCACAAGGCACTGCTTCATCTCTCATGATATAAAAGATGCTAGATGAACCTACCAAAGAAGGTTTGAAAGTTTTGACAAGTAAAGAAAAAAAGGCGTAAAGAAAAGGGGAGAAATTGTTTTAACACCGTGAACACATGGGCATTATATTGGGAATATAATATTAGTCTGTGACCTGAAATACCTATTTATTTCATTCTACTCTTTGTAATCCGTTTTTCTTTTCGAATGATGCTCACGCTGCCTTCTATACTTGGTAGGCAATCAGGGGCGGGATACCCCCCCCCCCCCCCCGATTTTTTTAATTTTGTACAATATCGTGGTGTATCCTAAAAATGCAATATTCGATGACGATAAATTACGGTCGTTATGAACATTAATTTTCAATAATTCTCGACCACCTTGAATATTTCGAAGACATGCAATTGCAATAAGTGAAACTGTGTATTCATGCATGCACATTTCATATTTGCTCTCATGTTTCCTCCGATTCAGAGAACGAGCCGAGTTTCAACTACTGATTCAAATTAATCAAATTTCTTCAGTATCAAGCATTGTGCGTGCATGGTTATTTGACAACCATATACATTTGTACTGAACCAAACATTTGTACCATAGTGGTGTATATGCGTAGGCGAGGGTCGTGTGCCCGGTCTCCATGCCATAATAGGGTTTGGCGCAATAGAGTAAACTAAAACCACCACCCCCCCCCCCCCGAAAAAAATAATGAATAAATAAAATATAAATTAATTAATCTATTAAATAAATAAAATGAATAAATAAACAAATAAGAAGAAAATAAATGAATGAATGAATAAATTAATTTAAAAAAAAGAACAAGAAAAAGGAACGAGAATGAAATAAAATAACGACACACTTGAATTTTATTCCATGAATAAGTATAGGAGCATTCGAATCTAATTGTTATATGGGGCACAATTTCATCCATCGCTTGCCCTGAGGCGCCCCCTCCTCCCCCGCGGGGAGGGGGGGGGTATCCAGAAAAAAACATGAGACAATGCAGGCATATGTGTAGCTTAAGAAAGAAAATGCACTTTAATTATATTTACACAGAATTTCAGTTTATTGATAAAAATTCAAGATTAAAAAATATATATATATCATATCAACGTTCCAGCATTGAATGCTATAAATGCCTTTAGTGAGATTATTAAACAACAAACTGATGAATCACCTGATGAATCACTTGATGAAAATAATCTACATCATTAGGTCTATTAACCTTATTGCAACTTGCAACATCAGGGCCCCGTCTTACAAAGAGTTACGATTGATCCAATCAATCGTAACTCTATGGAAATCCATCAGTGTCATATCTTTTTCCAAAGAAAATTTGCAAAATGTCCTTTGTAAACAAAGGAGAACACACAAAATTGTCAAGAAATAAATGAATTTATGGATATACATTCGTATCTATATGTTTTTTAACAAACATGCATTTTATATGTAGACTTTGCTGGCTTTCCATAATTGCGATTGATCGGATCAATCGCAACTCTTTGTAAAACGGGATCAGGATTATCACGACAATCTACATCTGTAATTTATCAATTATTGTATATAATTACGATGTTTAACATCAATAACATGCATAAGTATAAAACATAACCCTGCATTTGACCTCATATCATATATTACCCAAAATATAATTCATTTTAATGTTACCATCGTATAAAAGTAAGATAATAAATGAAAATAGCATACCTTTACATAAGAGAGTATCTCCATACTTACCATGTGAAATTGCATATACGCTTAACTAATATTTCTGCAACGATATTTGTGCCCATCCCGTATTTAGTTTTGTTGGAAAAAACCTATTGCACTTATTCAAAGGTATACCATGAACGATTGAAATAAAGACACAAAGGTATTTATTTTACAACCCTGCTAATGAAAATTAAATGGAGTCTATATAGCAAGAAGTAGAAATTTCGTTTTCTTTTAGAAATGTTAAAATATTGACCTGCGATAATTTTTTTGTCTGTGTGACCTCAAATTCATTAGTTTACCGTCACTCCGGTACATTCGTTGAATAATTATGGTGCCTAAATGGATTATTTTTGTTAGTCCAAGAATTAATGAAACCTTACAACCCCCCCCCTCTCTCTCTCTCTCTCTCTCTCCCTCCCTCTCTCTATGAAAAAATGGAATAGCTGACCATTGATGTCACATGTCACAGGTTCAATGCGGGATATTACTATCATTTAAATCCTCTTCAGGATTACACCAATGTTGATTCATACATAACAATCCAACCCCCCCCCCCAAAAAAAAAGAGTTAGTTATAAAAAAAAAATCACCACATATACAGACAAAAAGTCTAAAACCTCACTCATGCTAGAGTCGTACATCACTGCATCAGATCATTAATTGTAAATTTGAAGATTATGTTCAATATTAATATTCCATTTTCGTAGTGTTTGTTATGTATACGTGTACAATATATCAAGCGTATCGGCTTTATGCATTGTCCATTTCCAATGACTGCAACCGAAAAATAAAATTTTGAAATATTCCACGCATTATGTATCCTCGTGCAAACGACGGCGCGTTTTAACAAAACTTGGATTGTTCACGAGAAAAAAGTTTATTGCACTCCAGGGGCGGATCCAGCCTTCGCCAATAAGGGGGGGGGGGGCGGATTTTTTTCAGCCATATTTTCCCCGATCGGCCGCTCGAAGATGATTTTTGGTTTCTCTGAAGGGGTTATCCTAATAGTCACTTCTTAGTTTTATTCTTATAAATCAATATGAAATATATACATGTGTATCATATATCCTTATATATATATATATATGTGAGCGCGAAGCGCGAGCTAAATTTTTTGGAAATCTTGTGTATTTTGTCCTAAAATTTGAACATTCTGGGCAATGTTTTTATCCTGAAAAAGACGTGTATGCAACTAAATATTTACAACGAACGCGATGCGCGAGCAGAAATGAACTGATGAAAAAGGTACCTGTATGTTAAAGACTGCATGCAGTTAGCCATGAAGCCGTTACATATTTATAACAATTTTAAAAATCAAATAATGCGAGCGCGAAGCGCGAGCTGACTTTTTTTGACATTTTTACCTAAAGAATGGAAATTCTAAGCATTTTTTTTAATGATTTAATCAGAATAGGTATAGAACTAAACATGCGAGCGCTAAGCGCGAGCTGAAAATTTAGAGATTTAGACCTACTGAACGAGACACTATTCATATTATAATGTAAACCATGAAAAGGATGAGTAATTGGGGATCTTCCTTAGATTAATAATGCGAGCCCAAAGTGCGAGCAGAAAATTGTTTTATACGTTTTGAACTGATCGGAAAGGTACCTGTTAAGGACTGCTTGCACTTAGCCATGAAGACGTTACATATTCCAACAATCAAATAAGGCGAGCGCGAAGCACGAGCTGAAAATTTCAGACATTAAATCTACATAAAGAATTGAAAATTTTAATCGATTTTTTTGTAATTGTGAACAGGATAGCTACATAACTAAACAATTGATGCGAGCGCGAAGCGCGAGCGAAACAAAAATCAAGATTTAGACCTAAAAACGGGACACTCATGAAAAGAATGAGTAATAGGGGATCTTCCTACATGAATAATGCAAGCAGAAAATTTTTGATATTTTGTGATCTGAAACTGGATAATGATTTAAATAGAGAATAAGTTGAGTATCTAAAGAAAATTTCGCACGTGTTTCATATTTAGACCTAGAATCCAGCCATTCTAAATAATCTTTTATCATGAAAATCAAAGCGAGCGCGAAGCTTAAATTATTCGATATTCCGATCTGAAAAAAAAGTCAATTTCTGCTCTATATTTCAAGCACTTTCTATTTCTCTTGCTAAGCGCGGGATGATACAAGAAGGACAATTTAATTATTAAATTGACATCTTATTCATTAATGCCTAATGAGGACGCGAAATCTGCTATTATGGCCTAAAAACTGAACTTTTTTGTAATTATGAATAGGATGCATCAATTAATATATTTTTAATCATTAATACGAGCGCAAATTGTGAGCCAAATTTTATATGTAATGTAATTTATATTTTGATCAATAAAGAATGAAAGAAAAAAATAAAAATAAACTATCATGAAAAGGGTACTTTAGAGAGACATACATAACTCGCCAATCAAAATGCGAGCGTGCAGCACTAGCTGATACGTTTTGACTATCAGACGTGAAACGGGATTTTTTAATAACACGAAAATAATAGGTACCTGATAAATCAAAATTTGCGAGCTCGCATTGCACAGCGCGAGCAGAAAATGTTAATATTCAGACTATAAAACTGAATTTTTTACAGAGCACTTTTTAAGAATCAATTGTAAATCACATAACATAATGAAAGTTCGGTTTCCGAGTTGAAATATGTTTTGTATATTGACTTGACTTGATATTTTAACTCCATATTGAACAAGATATGAAATTCACCTAACAGGCAATACGAGCGCGAAGCGCGAGCGAAAATTTTATATTGACATGAAAGATTCTTTTTATTTTACAAGTCTTCTTATTTTATTCACTCATCTTCCTCCTCTTCTTCTTTCTCCTCTCTTTTCCCTCCTTTTTTCTTTCTTTCCCGTTTTCCTTTTTTTGCTCCGCCAATAGGGCCCCCTGGATCCGCCTATGCACTCTATACTGTAAGAGAAAGTATGTTGCACTCTGTAATTTCTCTAAGATACCTTGCATTTAATAATATTTACCATGTTCCCGAATACACGTGAATAAATGCCCTCTTATTATACTCGAGCAGTAAGCATGCGAACAAAAAATGAATGGACATGTAACTGAAATATTTTGAATAAATCCACTCTTTAAACAGTGGACTCAATAACATATCGTAGATAACCTTGGAAAGAGGCATCAATTTGACGCAATCTGACAAAAGCGCGCATCAGCATTTGGGCATTTAACATTGTCAAGCGTAATTTATACTGGATATCTGCATAAACCATGGGTTATACCGAAGGTTTTAAAAAAAACACATTTGTGAATTCGAGCCTAATATCAATTTGCGCCTCAGACCAATAAAAAAAAAATCATCACTATTTTTCGGGCATTGAAATCAGGACCATCACTCGGCAGACGGTGTAAATATGTTATTTTGACTGCCTCAAGTGAGTCGTCCCATCACCTTCACAATCGGTTATTACGTGCATGTCTTTAATATTTTTTTTTATTGTTTTCCAACATTTCTCCTCAAGCTCCCCTCCATAAGCATGAAAGGCGCCCTCTCCGTCTGTTAATAAATTTGTTCTTAGGCACGCCTCATGCACTGATCTGAATACTATCGTATCCAGATCAGTGGCCTCATGGGGTAACAATGCAAGCAAATAACCGGAGCAAATAAGAAACGACAAAATGTTCATTCCCTTGGCAAGTCAACTATATTACTGAAACATCCTCAAATTTGTCACTGTTCCTTTCTTTAATCTGCTCCTCTGCCTGGCCGCATTTTATGGAGCAGCACCTCTGAAAGGAGTCGGCCATGACAAACCTGTCCCGAGCAAACAGTCTCTGATAAACTGGAACCATCACACAGAGAAGACCTGAGACAGCATAGATGATGATTGTTGCCCAAATAGCACCGTTGTATGACCCTGTCTGATCGACACTCTTTCCTGCATACAAGAATAATGCCATATCATCTAAGAAAACGATTTATATGAATCTTCAACGTTGATGACAGTGAGAAAACAAGGTATATATTGAGTGTAGAGACCCAAACAGCAAAGAATACTAATAGGGTTAGACAAAATAATTTATCTAATAATTAACTACAAATCATATACGAAATGGCATTTTAATAACAGATATTTCAACAGCGATGCAAGACATCCTAAAGGTGACTTTTTTTCAAATCAAATAACATGGCTAAAAGAGCCAAGAGCCGGGTCTCTTGTTTAAAAGACCTTGTCTGTTTTCTTTTGTACAGTATAGACTTAAAATAAAAATCATTGGGGCAACCGCGGAGAGAGGGGGATACACATTCATAAAATCTAACTGTGAATTTTATTGGAAACATGCGTGATTTTTATTCATTTATATTTTCCTTTTTTGGAGGCGGATTACAAAAAAATTCAACTGCTGTTTTCGATCCCTTAATACATGTACTTAATTTTATATTTTTATCTATCTATTTATTTGATTGACTGACTGATAGATAGAAAGATAGATTTACTTATATATCTATTGTGAAAACCATTTCAGGCGTTAAAATGGGTTAGTTCAAACAAGAATATAAAAAATCGATAAAAAAATTACAACGTTCCAAGGTTTAACTATATTACTAACAGTAAATTAATCAAAAGGGAAAATAAGAGAATTGATGTACCTACCAAACACGGATGATATCAGATACCCAACCCCATGGAAACAGGTGACAAGAGTCCAAGTCTCCATACCCCTCTCAACTCCAAAGATCTGGTTACAGACTGAGTAAGGCAATGTGTCGCAAATACCGTTCACCAACAGCCCCATTACTTGATTTAGGGAAAGGGGAGGGAATAAAAATCATAAAGAAAATGCAAATTGCCATCAAATTTTCAATCAACTTCATGGTAAAATGTAGCATTATGTAAATATACATGCATTCATCAATCTATACCAACTTTTGAGCTTAAAGGATTAACAGATATTTTCTTTCCTGTTGCAATTACAGTTTATCTCTTGTTTATTGATGTTAACTTTGAATATAAAACATGTGTTTATTATTGCAATTAAGTCATCACTATCATTTATTATTATCAATGTTATTATTGCTGTTATCTTTACCGTTGTTATTATTATTATTGATTATTATCATTATTATTATTATAATCTTCATTATTATTATTGCTAATATTATTATCATAAATTTTATTATTATTACTATTATCATTATTATAAATTATCATCACAATAGAACCTACGTGTGATTATGATGAATATTTCGATCTCACTTGAGATGAATAGAAGGTAGATCGAAAGCGAGATTCCAACTCCAGTGGCGACCAAGAAAATGAAGATTTTTGGAAACGGGACCCGGTCACCAAAATAGGACAATACGAACTTTCCAAGGAGTGTGGATATCCCCATAGCCATGATCGCTTGTGCACCTTTCTCCTCCGTGAATCCCACGGACAAGAAGTATGGAACCTGACGATAAAAAAACCCAGGATACATACATACATACATACATACATACATACATATATATATATATATATATATATATATATATATATATGATTCTATACCGCGTTCTCACTCAGCCTCAGCCCGCGAGTCAGACCCGCGAGGCGAGTCTAACTCGCCTTTTCCCCCAATGTGAACGGAAATTACCAGCCCCGCTAGTCGAGTCTGACTAGCCTTTTCTTCGTCAGCAAAAAGGTAGACAATTTTAAAAATCTTAGATTTCCATCACGAACTTTTTTTTCACCTCAAAACACATATGACATTCATTACAGATACTATATGGGATGTTTCGTATACTATTCATAACATAATTCCTTAAAATACATCACATACATTTTTAATAAATCATTCCGTTTATAATCACAATACTCGCTCAAGTAATAAATTTCATTATCCCAAGGTTTAAAGACAAACTAAATTCACTAAGGCATTGTGACCCACGCATTTGGAATAATCTCCCCGATGGAAATACTCAACAACAATGACGTCATTTAAATCTATAAGTAAAAAAAGTATAATATAAATGAATATGCAAAACAATTTTTCTTCTTGCCTCATACATTTACCGCCCCCATATGTGTGTTTGCTGGTGTTGTTAATGTTGTGTGTACATTTTTGTTCATTGTTGTTATTATACATTTAATTTAATTTATTGGGAACTACTATTCACGAGATTTGTATTAACTTGTCTGCAGTTTCCCTTTTCTCTAATATTATTTGTCATTCCTTTACATATTGTACATATATATAATTTTTTAAGCTGAGAGAAAATAACTGAACTGATGAATATTTGGAATTAAGGTTACATCATATTTTTCTTATTCCAGTTCACTCGATGCAAACGCGATACTGGAAGAAAGTCTTGGCTCTTTTCTTTTTTTCTTTAAATGACTATTTTAGAAAACATATCAACAATTTAATGGACATAACGAACAAGGTCGTCGGAAAATATACTGCTAATTGCTTCCTTGAAGAAAGCTATAAAGGTGTTAATGGAAATCATTAAAAAGAATCAGCTTCCCTCAGTAGATTAAATAGCTTGTTATTTCCAATCTTGCACGTATCATTCTGAACAAAAAAAAATTACTGGGTCAAAAAGAAGCCGTGAATAGTGTATTGATTTTTTTATCGCCTGTTATATTTTATGGGGTTTAGCTTAATGTAAACATTTTTTTTAACAATCCATGACCTACTTGTGAAACAATGTCATGAAGTTTTGGTGAACAATATTCATTTTCATCACATATTCAATATAATGAAACCATCCGTGTTATTTGTAGAGTTTTCTTGACCCTGGACTCACGCCTCGTTTATACTGTATAAAGCTTAATTTCAACAATCGCTCCCTTAATCCCTCCTCAGTTCACTGTGCTTCATTTATAGCTGAATTATCCTCACTTTCGACCCGTTTTCACAGTTCACTGGACTTATGACTTGGCTAAATATACACGCCTCTACACCCACATCCATTTTAGGCGTATCGTTGTGTGTGTGTGTGGGGGGGGGATTAACCCTATTTATATAATTATTTTAATAGGCTGCATTCTACAAGCTCCGCATTTTAGCGGTTTCCTTCACATCTTGATTATAAAGCACATAGAAATTTTCTTTGTCTAAATATTGCCTACCATGTCCCTGCCGGGAATTGAGTCCGAGGCCCCGTCTATCTGACGATCAATCGGATCGGGGTCGCCCTAACCACTAACCCGTCTCTGTGGTCTAGTGCTTCGATTCCCGGCAGGAACATTTTATTTGCCATCACCAATTTTTCCAAAGGGCAGATAGCTTAGCTCTGGGGAACCTTGATTTAAGCTACGCCGATCACTGTTCTATTCATTTCTTTCACACTATCAAGATGTATGGAACAAAAAATAATGTTAATGTCGGAAATGGTAATAAACGAAATGAAATGGAGTAAGGAAAGAGGGAATACAATGAAGACGGTGCACCATAACCCCCCCCCCCCCCTTGAGCAGATTGTGAATATGCAGAAGATATATGTTTTCAAAGTACAATCAGTACTATGATAATGATTTGTGTATGCGACAATCAACCCTCAGGCTTTAGTGCAGGTAATAACTGTAACAGAAGATACAGGGAATAGAGATTATTTTCCTATAAGCGCCCTTATTAAATGGGATTACTTAAAAATTCGTAGTACAGTGTATAGGATCCTGTCTAATCTTGTTATACGCGGTCTTTGTACAAACCCCCTTCGAGGAGTTAGATATAAAATAAGACGTTATGAATGTCAATATACTTTTTTCCATTTCGAACTATGCTCATAAATATTGTTTTCATAATTTCATACCTACTTGAAGTGATTTGGAGACATAAACATATAAAACCGTGATGAAATGCACTGTGCTTTTTTTTTGAAAGGGCGATGAGTTGGAGCATATACCTAAATATTTCGTGAATTGCATGCATGTTTCAGATTAGTAAGAAAAAATAGCAATACATGTATGTGAAAATATGTGTTAGTTTATTATAACAGTAAACTGAATATGGCTATAGGGGATTATCATTAAGCAATGAAATTGAAAAGTCCATTGTAACCAACAATAAAGATATAATTTCAATATGAAATTTCCAGGATAAAATTGGCTAAACATAGTGGACTTCCCCACACATTAATTTCAACGTAC
This sequence comes from Lytechinus variegatus, assembly GCF_018143015.1. NCBI lineage: Eukaryota > Metazoa > Echinodermata > Echinoidea > Temnopleuroida > Toxopneustidae > Lytechinus > Lytechinus variegatus. The sequence goes on from NC_054742.1 coordinate 34,504,712, forward strand.
CAAATCGACTTACCACATGTACATACACGAAAGAAGAACAAGCGCCATAACCAAAACATGCTATACAGAACAACCAAAGATCTGGGAAGGTCAAGACCACCAGAATACGCCAGAATAAGTTTCTCTTTCGACCCTTTCTTTTTCCATCATCTAATGTTGACTTCTCATTTCCATGGCAATCTGTATCTTTGCATTTTAGAGGTTCGCATTCTTCCCTCGAGTTCATCTCAGAAGTGCACGTTTTCTGCTCGATGGCTTCTTCGTTTGGTGGAAGACACTGTACTTCCTCTGCTGGAGCTGACTCCTGAACTGACTCCTCCATTATGCCTTCGGGGATGTTGATATTCTGCAGAATGTTCCTTGGTTGATCGTAAACGTAGGTCATCGGTAGCCCAATACCAAGAATGATGGCGCCCATAACACGGAGACTGTTTCGCCAACCAACGTTATTTACCAGGTAAAGTAGGAAGGGTCCCGTACACAACATGCCTGGGGAAAAAAGAAATTTCTTAATTATGTATTCACAGAGTATTTAGACCCATGAATGACGGTCATGAGATTGCTTTTCTTGGCGTATGTTCCTTTTCCCACTGTTATTGCATAAAACACGTATTCCAGACATTTCAACAATTTGCACTAACATTTATTTCTTTATCCCTATATAAGGTCGAATGATGAAGTATGTCATTTACCAATTGCTGAAAGCATAGTAGGTGAAGGGTTTTCTTACAAAATAATGATCGTTTTATAATAATTTTAATAATAATTTTCATTGCTGTTACTGCTGTTGCTGTTGCTGTTTCTATTACTGCATGATTCAGACAATAAGCAAGCGAAAATGACGTGACAATAAAACCGATGTGATACCCACTGAGAATCAAATATGACTTACCAATATTGGCACCGGACATGATGATAGAGACGGAACGGGTAGAGTTGAGGGCAGGAAAGTACTGAAGAGCTAGGTTAGTGCTACTCATGAGCTGAAATCCCGCTCCCAATCCGTATAGGATACTGAATGTGAAATACATGGCTTCGAGGACAGGCATGAATGAGGTCAAGATCACGGAGCTGAAACAAAGGATGATACCGATGACGATGACCACTCGGTTGCCAAATAGCTCGATGAGAGGATTCGCGATGGGTGAGGACAGACATGATATCCCAATGGCTACGGAGCCCACCCAACCTATTATTTTTTTATAAAAAAAATAAGGTGCAGAAGTTATTATCCAATCATTATACTACAACCGTATCATTATCACTATATATCTCACCGCCCCATCACCATCATGATTATTTCCAGTTACTTAATATTGCGCCTATCGTTTAGGCCGGCTGATAATTAAAGAAAGAGTCTTTTGATAAGTATTCAACAGCAAAACCAAGTGCAATCTAATTTAAATGGCAAAAGTCATGAAATAAAAACATATATTAAGGAGCAACATGACTTGTTTTGAGAAGAGTTTGCTATTGAAATGATTGAATCTGGTAGCCTGAGAACAGGTTCGATAGTAAATTTTATCGACGATGGTGACTCGAAGAAAAAATGACTTCACCACATAGATCTACTCTATATTAGTTAAACATAACTCCTGCAATTCAAACTCTGAAATAAATGACCTCAATTGAAAGATCCGAATTCCCATATCGGCCGGACTACCCCCAAGCACAGATCAAAGTAGCCACTTTAACAGCGCTTCATAGGACTTGGCTCTACATTGGACATGTTTGATGCCCTAAATTACAACTTCTTCCAAGAAACAATTCGAGACTGAGATTGGCCCTCTAAAAGAACTGCCCTCCATTCAAAAAAAGTATAAAAGCCAACTTGCAATTGACAGTGCTTTTTTCACCTGCACTATTAACACTTGTATAATTATGCACTTGAAGTAATGCAAAATTATGTCCATTGTTTGAAACAACGCATCCCAAACCTACAATTCAGATCTGTAAAATATGTTTTGATGAGAATCACCATAGACTAAATAAAAGTATATAGGACTAAACCTGACCTGCTGTTACGGTATTGGTACTAAATTCCTGTTGGAAAGTCACAAGGAGGATTCCATAGCAGTAAAGCATGTTATAGGTGACAAGGTTGACGATGAATCCAGCTGCAGTCACAACCCAACCCCATCGAGCAAGAAACCAAAGGCGCGTGCGTTCTCTCCTCACATTTTCAGCAGGACCTCCCATTATTCACAGTTGATGTGGTCACTTGGAAAATTCCGTAAGAAAACTTTCACACACTGTATTCTAAAAAAGGAGGATAACAAAGAAACTTATTACATGTATGTGTCATCTGTATCTCTTACAACAAGAATATGAAACTGAAATATGTAACTTACTGCTAATAAAATATTTTCGCGATTATTGGCACCGTCCCTCTATCATTACAAGAACTTTATTCCTCAGGACAGGCACTGATTGAGGGTCCGACTAAATACACAAATAATATGGCTCCTGAAAATGGTATTGTATCCAATCCGGCTGGATCCGCCACTGCCGGTAATTGATATCTCAGGTTGAACCATTTCAACCATCCATGTCACAAAGATTGTTGTGTATAGAAATTGATGAACTAATCTTTGAGCTTAGACAGGCTTCAACTCAACTTACATACCTCAGAGGGGAAGCAATTCTCCTTTATCTTACCGGAACGAAACTCTCATTACACGATTCAAGACAGGGCTTTGCTAATCATTTAACACAAACTTTTCAGACTTGACAGGAAGCTCTCTTAACCGATTGTTATTCTCTAGTTATGAAGTATAGTCATACATATATATATATATATATATATATATACTTTAACTTTTTATCGGCCTACATTTGGTCACCTCGCTTGCCAAAACTTTATACTAACTTTATCTAGATATCATACGAGCGTGCGATTTTTTGACAACAGTTCTAGGCCTAACTTATAAAGAACTAGCCAACAGAGTGTGACACATTGTACTTTCAAAAGCACCAAAATTTGGGGTGCCTTTATTTGTAAAAGTATACCAAATTTTATATCACAAATAATACAATTTTTCTACATAAACTAGAAGTAGATGCATTTTTTATATGTAAATATCTATTCATCGGTTTCCAATATTTATGAACAATGGTAATTGCAACATTCAGGTGAATTACTTATTTGTGAATAATGGAAAGTGAAATGTACTTATTTAAAAATAATGAAGTACATGTTGTCATTATCAGCTAATAGAAAGTGATTACTTATCATTATTTTATATCAATGAAGTACGATTCATTATACTGAATGTTTATGAGTGCAATGGACGAAATACTTAATGAAGTGAAAGATGAAATGATCCATTCAACGAGGCGTAGCCGAGTTGAATGGATCATTATTTCATCTTTCACCGAATGACGTATTCTGTCCATTGCACGAATGAAAAAACATTCATTATTTGGTTTATATGACACCTAAAAATTAGGGGTTTTTCCATACGAAATTTATGAATTTCGATGCAAAACATGCTCATGCAGTGCGAGTTCGGTGTGTTCATTGTTACGTCATTACAACATGCGCACTGCTGGTGCGTGAGCCTGGACAAAATCGTATGGATCCCAAATTGCATGATGAATGGATACAAAATTGCACGGTTGATGACGTCATTGCAAAATGGGCTGAATGAACGATATCAAACAACCAATCAAATCACAAGGATCTATCTAGGTGTCATATAATGTTTTCTATATACAAATAATTGATATTGGTGGACATATTAAAAAATGCATCTGCCTTAAAATAACAGGTGAAAGGTTGGCCCCATAGAGTTATATAAACCTAACTCTATATGGTTGGCCCTATAGTTTCAGGATCATTTAAATGCCCCCTATCAATCTAACAAAATTCGGGGTACTTAAGGTAATTGTTTTGAGTTACGTTTAGGACATATAACTATAACAAAGAACTGTTTCCGTCAATTTTTTTTACATTGTTTTTTTCTAATCTGTCATACTTTGAGGAGCCCGCAATATAAGCTTTGTTTGGAATGGGAATCTCCGTTTTCAGAAAGTATTAATCATAAAAAACAATCGTTTACACGTACTTTGTATGTAATCTTCTTATAACATTTATCTGTTTTAAGTCGATTTAATGAAATTGATATATTGTCTATGACATTGACTTGCTATTATTGTATTTACTTGGTTCATATTTTTTTATAAAATGAAATGAAGATGAAAATGAAACAAAAAAATGAATTTGAAGGACAAAAGTCTAACATATTCCTCAGACAAACAACTCCATGCAATAGGTAATTCTCATTTCATGAAGAAAATAGTGATCAAATAAACTGTTTCTTTATTGGTCTCCATAGCACAGAATCCTTTCATGAAATAATGATAGTACAGATCATTAAGTCAGTGGTATGTGCTCCCGGGTCTGTGCTGAGTTTGACGAAGTGTCTTTATGCACATGCCGAATTCCCCAAAATAAATAAGACCTACAGAATAAATATTACCTGCTTTATTCATAGTTTGCGCGTCCTTGTGCAATTCTGCCCCAAAATAAACAATTGGATCCAGATTCGATGAATTTGAAAGATAATTTGACATCTTTATTTCGGAACTTCACTACAGGTTTGTGAACACAACAAAAAAATGGCTTCGTCCCACGGTCTACTACTATTATAAAGATTGATCCCCTCCCTCTCTTTCTCTCTCCTTCTCATGTCACTATATTGTACATGTAATGTAACTATTTTTGTAAAGCGAAATTTTAAAGGGGTTGCTCTGGACTGAAAATAACTATATCTAGTAAATATAGTAAAATACGCAGAGAAAAACGCTGAATATGATTTGTCAAAATCTGATAACGAAGTTTAGCCAAATTTAGCAAAATTTTGACCAATTCTATGCAGGTTATGATTAATATGCATTAGAAAGATCTCACGTCCCCACTGTCCTCTTTCTCATATTATTACATCAAATCATGATTAATTCATATTTTTAAGGGTTTGTATGTGTCTCCATGAGTTGCAGCAATGATTACCTTACAAACTAAATCTGTATCGTCAATTATTTTTGTGGAGGGAACGCTTGAGTGAAAAGATTTTCCTAATATAATATTAACAATAATGATTTCATAATTATAACGAAATACATGTACAAAAAAGGAGAGACGTGATTATCATAAGCTTGCTCATTACATATTCATGTGTACATGCTTATCGTGCAAAACTTAAGAAATATCACAACTTTGTTATTTATTGTCCAATGTAGATGAATTTTCATTGTTTTGTTTCTCTTATATTTCCTTATCTGTTCAAATCACATTCGTGTCATATACAGTACTCCTTTGATTAACTCTTTTATTAAACTTCCGATTTTGAAGAAATTTCCAACATTGCGATTGTTTAATATTTCTCTTTTTATTCAAACCCACTGTTTTGTTGAAAGGGACTTTCCCTTTTAAGTGTAAAATGATTCCACACAAAATGACAATACATTTCTTTCAAATAGATCGTAATATGATCTGAAAAATAAGTTTTTAAAGGCCGTGTTAATGCTTCCACTTTTCAGGCAAAAATCAGCGTTTCCATTCGTGATTAGTCCATGCTTATCGTAAACTCACAAAAAGGTGCGTCTGTTAACGTCGTTTTACCAGAATCAGGCTTTCTGGGGAAGTATAAACAGAACCATGATCGTAAACGTGTTTAAATGACGTCATTTGGTACATGCTTCCGGTGAGATGAATATCTGCAGGCAAATACAGTTGCATTGCTCCATGGTCACATGTTATACCTCCATGGAATTACCTCTCATCTTCCTTGTTACCATTGCATGTGTGATAATTATACTATCACTAGTATTATTCTTCCAATTTGTCATCACGATGAATGTTGAGGGATTTACAAAAAAAAATCCTGGAACATGACTTAAAATGAGGAGACATCTCCAGATGCCCCAGTAGCATATATATGTTTATTATTTTGTTGTGTATACTTTAATATTCTGTATTTTTTCTCACGATTAATCCCCACCATGGTGGAAATTATATGGCTGGCTATGTCAAGTAGCTCCATGCAATGACTAAAATATCGGAAATTGTTCGATGTTTATAAAATAATAAAAGTCGACGTACCTTCCCCATACCAACAGTCGGGAAAAAATCTTTCGAAAAAGGGCGCACCCAATTTGACCCCGCTTTCCTGCTCAACGAAAATTACGATGTGAAGCCAGCTGGAGTTCGTGATTTCGCCTCTGAAAAGTTCAGCATAAACATCAATCCCAGAACCACGTTTACGATCAGAGTTTTGAAACGACGTTTTAAAACGCTGATTCCAAAGACCTTAAAACTTGACCTAATACCAGGTAAATAACTGGCTCCATTGGAAATTTACGATGAAATATAAGGACTTAATTATCTCTGATATTATTCTCATTTACATTCAGAGTTCGCCATGGCTGGCCAACCGCATATAAGCAACAGATTTACCATTCACGTTATATTGCCAATTCGTCTATTGTCAACTTGTCAACTTGTCCACTCTTCAAATTGTTTGACTTCATTTAGTCCAATACCATTTCGTCCATCAACATTAAGTCTAACAACCATTTGGTGCAATAACCATTTTGTCCAATAATCACTTCGTCTAAGCACCAGTTCGTCTACGACCATTTCGTCTCATAACCAGTTAGATTTATACCCATTTCATTTTCATTAATTTCGCTCAATAATCCAATCAGACCAAACGGTGTATGGACCAACTAGCTATTAGACGAAATGGTGAAAGGATAAAATGCAATTAGACCCCGAGGATAGTGGACGAACTGATATGGTAGACCAAATGAAGTAGACGAGTTGGTGATTGGACGAATTAGCATGAGACCAATTAAAAATAAACCCCCTTCACGCCTTGCCAGTAGTTCATTTTCACCCTTTTTGACAAACCCGTTCTCCCCACAGTTCCAATGCACCCCCCACCATTCCAGACGTCAGTTCTCGATCGCAAAGTCCCAATCAAGAGAAACCACAAATCGTGATAATTAAGTACATGTCCTATGAGAAAATTGTCATTGCCCCTTGTCATAACTTTCCTACGCAGTTGCCACTTACAATAATTTTTCAGTCTTTAGGGATCTCAAAATATCCCTAACTTTCTTATTGCTTGTCAGATTTCTTTCAAACTTTCACCATTCTGTTTATCTTGTTTTTTTTTTTTATTTTCCAACACAACATTTTATGACCAAGGTTGGATTCCCCCCTTTAAGCTCCTCATTCATTTCAGATTTGGGGCTGCACACCCCTACCCTTTCCAAATCCAATTACCCCCCCCCCCCGGATTATACGGTCACCAAATAACCTAAAATATTTTCTATTCCCAATGGAGATTTTTAGTTTACAAAATTTTCTTCATTATTTGGTTAACATTTCACAATGCATAAATCCGAGTCTGCGAATGAACATAAGATAATTATGATAATTATGATATATATTTATGCATACATGAAAGTGTAGCCCTATATTTTCTCTCGATGGAAATTAAGTCGATATTTTTGTTGACGAGCCCCCCCCCCGAACTCCTCCCACCCTCCCTCCTAAGTAACCCTCTGTTGTCTCTCTTCGACCCCCCCCCTTTTTTTTGACTGTCTACATGTCACTCTCTGTCTTGTCTCCCATGCATCCTTTTTCAAGTGATTCCTTGTCCGGGTTCCCATCTTCTCCGTCTCTGTATATATCGCATCCAGGGAACTCACATCTGCTGCATCTGTCTGACCGTTCAATCTAGTCTGTGTGCACAGACTCAAATTTGACACCTTAACCAATTATACAATGTCTACAGCGAAGACCAGCTTTTAAACGTACTCCTGTCTTTGCTGGCAGCCACACTCTAAAAACAAATCAGTCAAAAATGACTGGTTAATAGGGTCAGCTGGGAGCAACTGTTATTCTAGTCATATTTGACTATTTTCTAGTCATATTTTACTAGAAAAGAGTTATTTCTGACTAGAATATATGTCAGAGATGTGAATATCAGTGATTGCCATATCAGTTGCTCCCAGCTGACTACTGGTCTAGTCAATTTGACTGATTTGTTTTGAGAGTGCACCTTACATAGTGAATTTAGTCTCACTTCTTCAGACTCTCCATTATGCACTACGCGAATTGCGAAACCAAAGTTCTGCGCCTACAGACTACGTCCAAACCGTCGGGCTATGCGCGAAAGTAATCTTATTACAAAAGAGAGGTCAGGCTTGTAAATATAAGTCACCAAAACATGGAATAAATATAATTCGCATTAACATGTCTTCCTTTTTTGTATACCAGGGACACTACTAAAAGCAGACGCTGAAATTCTGTAAATAGTACTGAATGTCGGCCTCAATCCGGGCCTTGATCAATACTGTCTGTTACTCGAGTGAATGGATACTAATAATGGAAGAGCCAGTCATCCATTTATCACGGAGCGAAATTCGAGACGTTATTCCAGACACAGCGGTCCAAAATCAATAAACAACATATAATATAGCTTGTATAGTGTTCCCTGTTGATAGTGGACCTCTGCATTTTATAGGTCCACATAATTAAACATACAAAGATAATACTGAAATTAACAGAGAACAGCTAGACGATGCATAATTTAGAGTGGAACAATGAAGATAAAAATACATTAACAATCCCGGGTTCATATTAAATACAGTTTAGATATTGCAGCAAGTAAATATGAACTAAAGCGATTTCCGGAGTACAAAATATGGCTGCCGAGGAAAGAATGAAATAGCAAAATGAACTTGACATGGTAATCTGATCTTTTCCTTGACTATTTAGCAATATGTCTCGTGGCCAAAAGGACATTGACGTGAAAATGGAATACTTATAGGCACCTCCAGGTTATGTCAGTAAGTATTTAGTAAAAGTTGATGATTTCTATTGCGAAACCAGCTAACCTATCAGTCTAATTTGTATTAATAATATGATGAAATGTAATAGACTTACAATAACAAACAGATTAAAAAAAACATCAAGCTATTCTCGTGATAGGCCTTGGAGATGATAATCTTTAGAGTCCCCGGGGAAATTATAATTTCTCTCTAATAACATATTCGGTTTGTGTAATATCCATGGGTGGCTATCATAGAGCCGACAAATTTTGATGAAAATAATATTGAAGCCTACAAAATACATATAGATAATTACAATTACCTTGCTGTGTGCTATTTCCATCTAAGGCTCATTCTACTCCGTCCCTCTGCTTCTAACAAATCCGTTGACGACTGGGTTTCCATAGAGGTCATTTGCTTTGGACTTGATAATGCAGTATGATATAAGAAATACTTGGCTGGTTTATCACACACGAAACAAACGTCGATCATATACAAGCAAAATAATACAATTTCAGTGCGATTAATCATGCGAGTCGACCAGGGACAATGCACGATATTGCATGCGCAAAGTAGACTTTAGAGAGCTATGCCAGCACAAAACTACTATTGGCTGTACGTGGATTTCCATGGATAGATCCATGGCATTTCTCAACGAGAGAGTAGATTGTAATACTAGTAATGTCACACTCGATCGAATTGAGAGTGGGGTATAGAGCGCCGTGGCGCCACCCACCCCACTCTCAATCGCTGCAGCGACTTGATGTAACCCTCACGAGTGTGACTGGAGATGCACATCGAGCATCTCTTACTCCTCATCCAAAATTCGTTTATCAATCATTGGATGAATTTACTTTTGATCTCATATAGAAAGGAAAAAAAATAATGAGAATATATTAAGTGATTTTAGACTATAAGCAAGGGGGATCAAAGATGTCAAATTTTCCTGCGTAGGTAAAAGCACCGCGAATAACTTGGTTTCGGAAACTAAAGATGAAGACATGACACGGAACAGTACTTTAATTTTGTCACTAAATATTTTGGTAGATGTTTGATGATTTCGTGTGATTAAAATCATACGGACATATTAGATGAGTTGGTATATAATGAGAAGTACAGAGTTTGGCGAAGTGTCGATTTTCAATAAGAAGTTAATTCGATACAGAGGAAGTTGTATACAAGAGGAGAGGTTGTCCGATAAGGGAGTTTGCACATCCAAACATATTTTGGAAAATAATGATAAACTAAAATGTGTCAGACATTTTTTTTCAATTAAAATTCAAAGCGAATGGCATTGAAAAACTCAAGCATATCCATGCCTGTTTGCCTGTTGTTATATTAGAATGGAGGAAAAAGCCGTTGTGGAATGGTCTTTACTTTAATTGGGAATTAAACAACTAATATAATGTATTTAAAATCAAAATAATTATACGTACAGCTGTTAAAAGAGAGATGAATTTAGACCCTCTTTTTTAAGAATTAGAGTGGATTATTCAGTGCGTATCAAAAAAGTTTAATGCTGTAAAATCATAAATTTGTAACATCCTGAAGCTTTTTCCTCATTGGTACATATCTCTTCAAGCAAATGGACCCCTGAACCCCTTTTGCAAGCAAACTGAAATGAATCCAATCTATTTCTAAGGTTATTTTTTGTGCCACTTTTATTCACGTTTTCATGTGAATTTCAAATGTTCTTCTTTTTTTCATCAGAGCAACTAAAAATTAGAGGTTTTGAGACAGAAAACAATAAAATTTATGAACTATGGACCTAACCCCTTTTGACAAATGAGCTATTCCCAAGAGTTTGTTTGCAAAAGGGGTTAGGTCCACTCCAAGAAAATATTTTTTTAGTCTCCCGTATTGCAATATTTTTAGGCAAAACTAAATTTTCATGATACCCTACCATGAGAACATAAAATTGGGTATAAAAGAAATCTACCATTCTTCATATTTTTTTTAAATATTATTTTCCAATAAAAAAATTGTGTGGACCTAACCCCTTTTGCAACCAAACTGAAATGGACCTAACCCCTTTCGAAAAAAGGTGATTTTTCTTTGCCATTCTAGATCACTATTTAATGTGAATTTGAACGTTTCTTTGGTATCATCTTATAGAGCTACTAAAAATCTATACATTGAGACAAGAAAATCAAATTTGATGAAAAATGGACCTAACCTCTTGCAAGTGAGCTCTTCATAAAATATTACGTGAAAAATAAGCTTTTTTAAAGCGCAAACTTTTTATTGATACGCACTGTATAAGGAAGTAGAAATAATTTTTTTTCAGACGAAGACATAAAACACACTCAATAGTAGACTAAGAGGGTTACAGTATAAAGTTTTACACAATTTAATGTACACAAACCATCACCTTTTTCTGCTTTGGCCTTGTCGTATGTAAAATATTTGTTTATTTATGTTACTACGCTTTGCCTGATAAAGCCTCAAATTTACATGTAGGCCTATATTTACATGTATGATATTGATGATTTTTGTTGTAATCTTGATTCTGTTTTCATCAGGTCACTGATGAAAAACAGCATTTTGCTGATTTTCGTACCTGACTAAATACATTCTAATACATAAATGAATAAATAAATTGAAATAGGTAAATAATTAAATAAAATAAATAAATGAATAAATTAATAAATTCAATACTTGTGAATTTTCTAAAATAAGTGGGAATGTGTGCGAAATATTTAGATTTGGAAATACACGATTTTAGTTGGCAGGACTTTTTTTATAGGAAAGCAGGATACAAATCAAAGGTAACGCATTTAATAAATCATGTTTTAAGTCTGGTTATTTTATCTTATGTACAACCAGAGAACCACCTTCAATAAATGAAATAAAAAGAATAGTATTATATGGGTTCAAAAAGAAGCAAAGAAACTGGCTACACTGAGGGGGACTCTTACACTATTTTTTTTTCTAAATGGGTTAAGCTTTAATATATTAGACCAACAATGCTGAGTAAGATATATACAGACACTGAGTTCAGATTATTCCCCGCTTACCGTGACATCCCCAGTGGGTTTTTTGTGTGATTGGTCTCATCATTAAGAGATTTGAGGTTAGTATTCTGTTGCTTCTTGTGATTGAGCCAACCACTGAAACTTTCCTGTGTAATAAACCTGGACAGTTTGTGTAATCCCATCTCATTTTCCTTGGTATTTCTTTTGTCATTTTGTGACTTTGGATTATGAAACCAATTGATATGAAGGGTTTTAACCTCTCTGTGATTGAACCAATCTCTTAATTATTGGCAAGACCCTGTCTCCTGTATATTTTTGATTGATTCAGATCAGTATCAACTATGGAATGCTAGCTATCCAATTTGTCATCCAACAGGCATTTTGTAATTGTCTTCAAGCTGTGCTTGTGTACTTTATATTTAATAAACCAATTTTCATTAATTCTTCTCTCATTCCATATTCCTTAAAAACAACAACAATCATATAGTCAAATAAAGAAAGACACAAAGAAAATGGTTGTTTATGAAAAATGCCACATGTTCGCATGTAATTGCTTGAGAACTACTCAAAATGAAAACATGCAGATAGATTCAAAAGCTCTGACCACATCACAATATTGGGCTGCAATCACTGGTACCACTAAGCCAGTAGACATTTTATTCTACATGTGCATATCATAATTATTACTGTCTCTCTCGCATCTTTCTCTCTGTCTCTATTGCTCTCTTTCTCCTCACAATTCCAGGATAACCTTATCTACATCTATAAAGCAATATACAAAATCTGAATTCATTAACTATTCTCTTGCTTCAGACTTTTCCCATTCAAATATTTACAATAAATTTTCCAAGATGGATACATCAACAAGCGATCATGCCCAGTAATAAGTGTAATTTCAAAAGAAGGGAAAATGGCAATATTTCATCTTGAGATCTTGATAATGGGCATATACATAAAAACAATTTATCGTCTGTGTTTGGTGAATTATACTAAAATGTTCAAGTTTCTATCAACCTATTCATATAGAATGCGAGCTGTCTCCATTTCTGTGCAATTTCTCAATTCAAGAGATCATTCACACATTTTCACTGGTGTTGACTACTTTCTTGCCTGCTATCCTTTCAATCACTAGATCAATGATAGGTGACTAGATTGTCTCTTGTCTTTGATTCAGTCATCTGCATGATATTTGGCAGCACAAGAGGAATGCACAACTGATCTCTCGAGAGGTCACAGGAGTGGACTAAATCTTGCATTCAAAAATAATAGGTTGGTAGAAGTTTGAACATTCAATCACCCTCAACTGATGAAAGTTTTATGTATTACACAAAATGGCTTGAAAATTGATAGAATACCAGGATACATGGCAGGTCACTACCAAAAATAATGAAAAGGGGATTACTTCCCATTCAACAGATGAATGTAGCAACTTATACATGTAAAATTCCTACCAGTCAGTCTATAGAATACCGTCCCCAACCCTTACTGATGTAGCTAACAGGGCTCAGTATACTGCAAAATGAAGCAATATTTATTACACTTATCAGTTTGGAAGCATAATAATAGCACTTCTGTTAACAATCTCACACAATCATCAAATTTATACATTAAAAAAAGTTTGAAGACACTTCTGTAAATTAGGTTCAATCAAGACATGATTATACGAATGCACAGATCAACTGGTATGAATCTGAACACTTCACAAGGGCAACGTAAGGATAAACAAATCAACATATTTACAGATCATTCTTGTCCTTATTGTGCTGAAGTGCGACCAACTCAAACTCTCTCTTAAAATATCTTTAAATAAGCCCTGGTAAAGTACAACTGAAAGACACACATAAAAAAAGATGAGTTGATTTTAGTTTGTCCATATTAGAACACCGGAGACCACAAATACATCTAGGACTATACATTTTTATACAATGGTGAAAATGGGATTCCAAATCAAAGCAACTCACATTGCGATGATCTTTCTTCCCCTCGCTCACTCGTTCTCTCTCTCCTTCTCTCTCTGTATCCGTAAGTAAATTGTTTGAAAATTTCTCTATGTTAAATATGTATCAATTTACACTTTGTACAGTTTTGTGATGAAAAACATGAATGATCATGATTACTTTAAACAGAAATACAATTAAGAAGGCAAGTTAATTTCATCCTATTTCATATCGAAGCAAGTTCACCACACATGGTGCACCAAAGCTAAACCATAATTATCTGTTCACAGTTGCGCAAATAAGACTCATGACATCATAATTAAGTTATCATTATGTAATGAGTTCGTTCACACAATTTTGGACTACTTTTTTTTAATCTTGAAGCATACAATGCACATTTATACTCATAAGTGGTACAATTTATCTTGTCACACTGCATTGTTGTACTTTGTTGTATCATGTGTAAACGAGACTTGGGAGATATCTATTAGTGCACCTCAATAAATCCATACAATTTTAAACAATGTTTAATACAAATAAAGGAGAAGATGTCCCCCACTTAAAATGTGTAAATACATGTATCTCACATTAGCAAGATCTCCTACTTCTTCTCTTTCAAGAACACAAAGTTTCATAAGAATTGGAAGTATACACAATTAGCTTGCGATATCTTCTCCATCAATGTATTCATATTTCCCCAATATTTACTTCCGTAGGTAGTTGAAGACAACCACTCCATTTTCATTGACAACAAAATATGTGTTAATTTGATGTTGCTCCTTAGCTTGTTCTGGATGATCAAAATGCCTTTTTGTTTTCATTCATTGTATTACTTTTAAGGGGTGTGGGTGTACAGAAGGGGTCAGTTTATCATATTTAATGCAATCACAGCATTATCTTTCCATTCATAAAAAACATAAACAAGAAACACTGAACAAAATAAAAAGTCATACCACTGTCTAAAATTGATCAGAAATATCTCAATGAACTTTTTCATGTATGAGAATACTTCAGACATTCATTTGTAAGTTAAATAAACTGAACCTACTATAGAATAATCTCTCACAACAGCTATAAATAAATACACAGAGCAGACAGCCATGTAAAAAGATAAAAGCTCCTCACTATTATTCCAAAAAAAAAACACCTGAATTTGTTGCATCTGTGTTTGTACAATAGACACTGCTGAATTCAGAAGCTTCATCATAGTCAACATCCAAACTCTAGAATCTGATACAATGCCTTGCTTTTTGTGACACAAACAATCGATCACTTACATCTATTAACACCTTATCTACCATTGTTCTTGCAATATTAATTCATGATGAATGGTGTAAAAAGGTACACTATAGATGGTTACTAAGCCATACTGATAACATTTTAATGTGTCGTGATGGCCTGTACACAAAGCACTAGAATACTATTTACCATAGACCATTAATGGAGATATCAAGTATACCATTCACATTAAAATCATTGCTGACAATATTAACAAGCTACAGTCAAGAGTTTGGATAATATTGTTTTTAGAACAAATGAAATGTTAAAATTGGCCATGAGGTAAACAATCTGTGTTAACTGCTCCCCCCCCCCCTTCCTTAATATACAATTAATCAGTTGAGAATTTTTTTATTTCTTTAACCAAAGATTCATCATCTGTAATGAATGACCATGATATAGAGAAAGGATAGGTATTGTAAGGTATGATAATTGGTAAGCAATCTCGAGATACATAGTGATGTTAGGCATGCAGAAAAGAACCATAAAGAGTTACAGTGACCAAAAACAGAAAAAAAATGAAATGTAAACATAAAAAAAAACAGCCAGCATGAGCATGGAAGCAGAGGAAAATTTCACATATTTTTCCTTTGGCTAATTTGATGAAGTTTTTACTACCATGTAGGCAAATGGTAATGCTGTAGTTAAGTTCTATGTGTTGCATGTTTCAGATAAACTTACATTTATGATTCAATATTATCCAAACTATTCTTTAAAATGGAGTAAAAAAAAACATTTGAATTGCCTTATCAATGGCATAACTCGATAATCAAATACATGCAGTAATTAAAACTTTAAGTCATCCAAATAATGACATCTTGAACCATCTGGGAGTTCATTTTCCCAACAGATATGTTTGTGTCGGTGCGTAAATGCATATAATGTCAATCATTTCTTGGTCATAATAACAAATATCTAGACGATTTGTAAGCCATATGTAAATATTAATTCAAACCTTTGAAAATAATTTTTCAGTTTTACCACTTAATTGATCTCTATTGTTAAACTGCTCTGGAATAGTCAATATATTATCATTTTAAAAATTTAGACCTTACAAACTTAAAAGCATGAATTAATGTGCATATTAAATAATCCACTCTCCTCCAAAGAATACAAAACATGGCAAGCCAATAACATGTTAGTTCATCTTCCTTCAAAGATCTAGAAAATACCATTACAGCAACATTATTAATGGCAGTGAGGTTCAATATTTCATCCAAAACAATTTTACTCACTCCTACATACAATCAATACTACACGTTGTAAGTTGAATCAATACCACCAATTGTCTTTCTTTAACCCTATATAGCCCGGGCTATTTTGAAATTGCATAGCCCGGGGGGGAGGGGAGGGCCTATTAGGCCCCCCCCCTCAGATCTCGGCCGTTTATCGACCGATTGCGACCAAATTTGGTGTGTGGGTGTCTCATTATGTATTTTACAAGAATGTGTTGTCAAATTTGTGATATTTATTATCATTTTTTATTTATCTAATTAATTATGCAAATATTCAAATTTTTTCAAGGAATTTTCATTTTTTGTAGTTTTCCATCCATTTTTTAAGAAAATGCAATGGAATCAAGCATGTTAGTAGCCAGTCATGTAATCTAAAAGACAGCTCACTCAACTGTATTGAAATTGTATAATTATTAGATTATAATAGTAATTAATTATGCGCATATGCTAATTTTTCTCGATAATATTCTTGTTTCCCTTCTGTGTTTCCGAATTCTTACGCATTTCTTTGTTTTGAAATCTTTATTTTTTTTATTGTTTTTTTAATCTAGAATAGTTGGTGATAGCCCAAAAGAAAGTTATGTGAGGAAAAACAGAAAAAAACATTCATCTGGCAACACTTCTTGTAAAACCCATACATTGTACACACAAAAGTCAATGGAAACTGCCATTTTTGGTGACATTGGTCAAGTATATATGTGCTATATCTCCGCAAGTGTACCCCGATTTTCGCAAACAGGGTCTCAAAATGTGCGGGAGATGTGAAAGAAAAAACTCCTGAAATTTCAGCGTATTATTTTTTGCATTTAGAAATTATCGCGAAAAATGATGAGGGGGGGGGCCTTTTAGGCCCCCACCCCCCCCCGGGCTATATAGGGTTAAGTAATACTTTCTTATAAAAAATGTTGAAGCTGGATATCCAATAACTACTTTCACATCTCGGTATCTCTAATGACTTGTTGCTTTAAATAGTGTTTCTCACTAAGAACTGATTGATAGTCAGGACTAAAAGAGCTCATGGCAAACTAACAAAAGGGATATAATTACTTTACACGGAGTAGTGACCTTCTGTCTCTGATACAATGATGAGCTGATTTATCAGAAATTAGGGTTGAATGGTATAATCATCTTCAGCTGTAATATCATAAGGTAGCACATTGTACCCTCTAAGCATTTATCAATGTTCAAATATCTTTCTTTTTACAGCTGAGTTTGATATTCAAGCCAGGTTCAATGGATTTGGAAGAAAATGTTGATAAAGGTGTAGAATTTAGTAACCTTTTCCCCTGGAGTTGGACCCATGGTGAGTTGTATTAGGGTAATGTGAATATGTGGGGTTTATGGCTATTCCACCTGATTTACAGCAACTTAATGAAGGTATCTGAAAATATATTTTACCAACAGTGGAAATAGATAAATTAGAAATGGACTAATTGATTGATTTCTTCATACTTTACAACAGTCAGACACAAAGTAGTATGCAAATATTAGCTAAAGGAAACCATATATCCATTTCTTGCAGGTCAAGCAGACAAAATTCCAAGTAGATTCTTCATTAGTTTTTTATTAGTTCTCTCTGTACAGTCCCATAAATAGATTACCATGTGCTGTAGGTGATTATGTGGTGCTGCTGGGTTAGCTGACAATATATTAACTTGGGGGTAATTGAAACCAATATACACTTTTGACTGATAAACTGTATTGTGACTGTGCACTGATTCGGAGTCTATGCTCAGGTCTCTACCAATAGTCCCATCCAAAGTTGCGTGTGTGCTGGTGTATAAAGTCTAATATTAGGATGGGTACTATCTGCTTC
Organism: Lytechinus variegatus; assembly: GCF_018143015.1. Classification (NCBI taxonomy): domain Eukaryota; kingdom Metazoa; phylum Echinodermata; class Echinoidea; order Temnopleuroida; family Toxopneustidae; genus Lytechinus; species Lytechinus variegatus. The sequence goes on from NC_054742.1 coordinate 34,522,797, forward strand.
CAGTTGATAAAGCAGAAGGACTACTTGGAGAAGGCGTCTGAGCGTCTTTTTCTGCTTGAGCACGCTTGATATACAGGTTCAACAGTTTCATCTAAAATGCAGACAATTCAAAGAAAAATGAAAATAAGACTATCACTCATCTAGAATATACAAATTAAAATCTATTCATCGCACAATGCCTTACAATTCTAGTAGATCTAAGAAATGTTTTAAACTACTTTGAGAAGAAATCTATACAATAAAACAAAATAAACTCAGATAAAAAGTAACTCTTCACCTTGTCCAAATGACATCACTTTCAATGAACAGATATTCTGTATAATAACTTACCAGGGATATTCCTGCATTTATTGATATATTTAACTTTGAAAATGAGATTCGTAAGAGCATTTCTGTACTTTGTATTGACAATAAATTTCATTATTTCCAGCATGTAATTTTCTAAAATCCTTGAGACTGTTTAAGAGAGTAAAAATGATGCAAACTTCATATTACAATCTCTTGATGATGAATTGACTCACCTTGCATCCTGGTAGATCTGCTAGTTTCTCTTTGAGTTTATCACCTATGATGTTGTGGATGGCCACAAGACAAAAGACACTGGCCTTGCGGACACTACTCTCAGTGTGGTCATAGGACTTGAGTAGAACAGCTATCACCTCAGGTAAGATTTCCATTAGGTCTGCTTCTGACATTAATTCAACAATCTGATAAACAAAAAAGATTTGTATATAAAATTTAGAGATAAAAGGAGAATATTGCATTTTGAATGACAAACTACATGATTCAAGGACTATAACATTTATTCAGTAGCTGAAAATTTGGACGGCCAGTAAAGGACAAATTGGACTCCATGGAAGTTTCTACTTAAAGAGATAAATTGAATAACAATACAAATTAGCTCTATGTGTACTTTGGTGAATGTCTTCCACGAGAGACCTAAGAAGCTCAATTACAGCAGCTCCCAAGAGATGTCTGAACATTGCAGAACTATTCTCCAGGGAGTAGAAAGTGTGTATATGTAACACTTGAATGTCAATCCACACTCCAATGATCAAATGTACAATATATCTCTAAAGAACTTATAGACATTGTTCATGTGTATCGTGCTATATTAAAACGGAATGATTTAACATTATTATCCTACACTGGTGCTAGTCTCACCTTGGTCAACATCTTGATGGCAGCCTGGTTGATAGGACAGTCAGCAGTTTGGATGATGGGACATAGGACTCGGACACACTGGCTAGGGGCAATGGAAATAGCTAGGGTGGCCGAAGTCTCTTCTGCTTGCCTTACAACCTGCAATAGAAAGCACATAAAATTGACAATGAATTATGGTGTTCACTTTTTTTGTGTAGTAAAGCACCTATGATAATTGACTGAACGTACGAAAAAAAAAAAAATTTGACATTCATCACAACAAAGGGTAGGGAAAACATACGGTTTGATCTAAAATTAGGAGTCATGGACTAAGCTATGGCTGGTATTCTGAAAATCATTTCTTATCTTCACTTTTGTGGTTATGCAATTTGAATAAATGTTTATGGTTTGTTTTTATCTGTAGAATGCTGCTAAAGCCAAATAAGACAAGCCTCTTTGTTTCTGATTGCTGCAAAAAGAAAATAAAAATCAGAGGATTTTTCATAATGCCAAACTAGTTTTGTCTACACATCCCCTGCATAAATTGAATAGAAATGATTCCCAGGCGATTCCATGATAATAACCTTTTACTTTAGCTTAACAACTAATGTTGGGTCATATACAACAAAAAAATAATGAAAAGTCTTGAATTCTTGGACATGTCATTGAAATGTCAATTCAATGCTACAAAACACCCCCACATGTAGACTTGTAATTAGTGTAGAGCTGTTATCTTACTTCACTGTGTGGGTCACGATGTGCCTCTAATATCTTGAGAATAGTGAGCTCAGCATAATCCTTAAAGCGACCAGGTTGATTCCTCAAGATCTCTCTAAGGACACGCAATGCCATGGCTCGTATTGATGACTGATGGCAAGAATGAAATACAATGATTATTATACACATGATCACATATCGTCTGTTCTTCTTTCTACTCTTCCTCTTCTAATATATTCTGATTCTTTTACACTTTTTCTTTTTGTTGTTATTCTTTGTGTTATAACCATTACAGTACATTAATAACAAATAAAAAAAAAATTGTGCCATGTCAAAAGAAGAAAAATATTTTTAAAATGTACTAGAACTATCTTGTGTATATGCTAAAATCTATGTTCTTTCAACTTACCTCTACATCTCCCAAGGTTTCTAGCATTAGAAGGAGAACTGTCTTGAAGTGGTCATCCCAAAGCGACAGGCTCTCAGACCGAGTGAGGCGGATTAACTGCATCATGGCATTCTTTCTCTCTTCAAACCTGTAAAGATCAACACAAACTATTGGTCAGAAACTATTCACCTCTTATGTAGTAATTGAACGGCATACATTTTGGTAACTTTTTATTGAGTTCCATAAAAAAGAGGAAAATCTCACTAAATAATAATTTTAAACATATTTATATCATAAAAACATTTTCTACAATCTTGGCAATCAAGACAGATATGAGCAAACCTTTGTCTAACTTTTATATTTATTGAAATGTCAATATTCAAAATGAGCCTGCTTTAAAATTGGTAACAATGTATAATTTACAAATTTTCAGCAAGCACATTTATATCAAACTTCAAATATAATTAGTCTGCAGCAAAACTCAGTAAAAATGTGCTTCATATGGAAAACTTGTATCTCATCTAATGGAATAATTAAAAAAAATATCTCCACACCAATTTCAATATAGTATATGATTTGCTTGACAATATTCATTGAATGAAGTATAATCTAACAAGAAAAGAAATATCCAAAAATTAATCTTTACTTACCTTCCATTGTGATTTGATAGTTCAGTCAGTAGAGGAACCAGTATATCTTGGTGATCTACATGGAGAGACAGGAAGGAAGGACTTAATCAAACTGGAAACAAACAGGCCATATCATACATCTATTCTCTTTGACAATTTGGAAAAAAATTAATCTCCCGGTGGCTTGCTTCCCAACTAAGAGTTACCATCTCTATAGGTGCTACTTAGTCCTTGTTGCATGCAGTAAACAACACACCACCTCACTCATCAGATTATGTTGCATTGACAGGCAATACTAAATACATACAGTCATCACTGGGATTGCATGTTACATCATCTTTGTGAAACAGCCCCCAGGTATTCTATAATCACTAAAAATATCTCAACACAAATCTATTCTTCATAACATAAAACAGAATCAGTCAACCCTTAATTTCTCCTACGAAGCAGAATTCACAACTTACCTTCATGGAAAGTTTCATCCTCATAGTTTCCATCAGTCAATGTCATTCTACCCATTGTATCTGCTATGCCCTGAAAATATATATATGTCTTAATTACTATCTAAACAATCAATGTTCAGTTAATATCATGAGATTCCCTAAACTAGCTCTATTCAAAGGAATACACTGCAACGATACAAATAATAGTCCAACATAATAGAAAAATTCATATATTTACTTCACTTGTGCTGATATGATATCATGACCGTAGATGTACAGGACAGTGTATGTTATACATAAATAGAAAAACAAATCATCAAAAGATTAGGAATTGGTCAGCATTAAGCATGTAAAATCACTAGACCCTGTCAATACAAAATGGACAAAAAGGACTTAAGGACAAGATATATTACATTGCATACATTTGATACTTGTTCACATACTTTGCTTAAATGCTTGAATTTTGAATATAATCAGTAAAGAATATATTTTTCCCTGAAAAATATGATGATGTATCATTCATAATCTAGATTTGTGAATTCATGCTGTTAATAATCCTGTGAATAAATTGAACAAAGATTGGAATGCATAAAGCCTTTGAAATACTTATAATTCTTGGATACAAAGCTGTTAGTATATGTACTGAGTGTATAATTCATAAATCAAATGAAGTGATACAGAAATTAAAACTTCACAGAAGCTAAAAAATGATAATTTGAGAAATAATTTACATAATAAAACCAATTAATGTCAAATTAAAGTGTAACAGAAAAATCTTCCCTTGCAAAGAAAAACAAATTAACCAAAACCACTGCTCAACTTATGACTTTGATAAACATCATTTTTAATGAAATTCTAAACAAAAATGACAATTTACATTTAAGACACATTTATCTATAGAATAAGTAACTGCTTGGTAGTAATTTTACAATCCAATTTACATGTATTTTAAGGTTTCAGGTGGGAAGGATCAATTGATCAGTGAAAGCCGATGATAGGATGCATTTAGTACCCCATTTAGTTTTAATTACTCTGGGTTTTTTTAATCATTCATATTGACCATCTTTGTCTACTATAAAAAATGATAACCATGTCGTAAAGTCTTGCAGTGGTATTAAATAGTGCAATTGTTAATTGCAGAAATAATCAATGAAAATAAATCTTGATGATGCCTGTAAAGAGTGGACAGCTGCTAGAAGGGCAAGGCAAATACTGACCATGGTAAATGTCATGATGGACTGGTCAGGTATTGAGACTGACTGCTCGATGTGTAGGTATGGATTGGGACAGTGAAAGTAGGATTAGTACAGTTGGTTGAAGAAACAAGGTTAGGAGAGGAAAGAGTGACATGAGAAAAAACATTCATAAATAGAATAATGTTCAGGTATTATATTTTGATTTGCATCAGGGCAAGGACATGGTTTACAGGGCACATTTCTTTAAGGCACAAAAAAATCTAATACCAATGAGTGGGGGATTCAGATAAATAAAAAATATATCCACAAACATGGACCTTCTTGGCCTTTAATTAATTGAGACCTCACCATATTCCTCTTGATATCCCCTATAAGAAACATAAAAGATTAGGCCAGTGTGCAAATTAAAGATAGTAAACTCTTAAGACATTAGTGGCATTAAACAGTACCAGATAATGATCATAAATTCAATAAAAATTTTCTCTCTCTTTTTTTTTTTTTTTTACACAAGGCCAACGAAGTAATGATTATAAAGTGTTATATTATAAAGTCATATATTCATGATGTTGATTAATGACTAAAAAAATATATAGAACTCATAAATTGTGATACATCATGAATGCTAGAATGGCCTTCTATTTTGTGATAGAAATGACACATATCTGTGAAGTGAAAATATATATGATCTGATATCTAAACGAGTATAATATGGGTATATACAGGCTTTATAAATATGTGGGGTATGGAATAGTATGTATATATACAGAAAGTTGAAAGAGTAAAGATATGTGTATCGAAATTGATGACATGAAAGTACAAAGTTAAAATTATAAAGATATAGAATGAGAAAAATGCAGAAAAGAGGATTATTTTGACAATACTAACATGTCCATCCCCTGAGGCCGGATGATTTCTACGAGAAGAGACAGGAGAAGCAGACTCACGATACAAAGCATTGGTGGACATAGGAAGGGGGTTATAGGCAGGTTCAGAATAGGAATCTGGAGAGAAGACTGGTGGGGTAGGAGAGGCATGATCATAATCTGTGAAACATTGATTAGCACGAGCAGGGGGAGATGGGGACTGGGAACGTGCACGGACTCTGTTCTTGGCAGCAGGGGATTGGTTGCGTGACCCCCGCCCACTTGCTGATGGGATTTTCAATGTGGGTCTGCCTTTGCTATGGGACTTAGCTTGGGAAGAGGCAGCTGGGAGCTTTTTTTGTGGGGTGGGAGAGCGTGCACCGCTTACTGTACGGTAGTCCCCGCATGATCTACTGTGGGTGATCGGTGGGGGTGACAGCATGGAGTCTGGGTCAGGTACCATGCGGTACTCCAGGTACTCCTTGACCTTGCCCTCGGGACTGTCCACTCTTATGCCTGGCACCAGGTCAGGCAATACCTCATCACTGTCCACTCTCGTTTCCTTGCTGACTGCGACATGATCAAGATCATCGCGGCTGCTGTGCATGTAGTTCTGTATTTCAGCGGTGGTTCGGCGGAGTGAGTCATAGATGTCTTCTGAGTTGAGGAACTCAGTGTCTGGAGGGCCGTTGCTGGCATAGCTGCCACGGGGTGAGGAACCTGTTGATCGAGGGGAAGCTTTCAAGGCTGATCTTGGGGAAGCTTTACTTCTATACTCCTGAGCAGTAATCTGCAATTTAACCATGCAATATATAAACATCACATATATAATACATAAATAATGTCATTTATGTAATGGTAACAAGTCAAGCCTTCACTATTAAACTGTAAGCATATAATATCTGAATCACATACTTCAAGTTTAGTTGTTACTTACGTTGTCTATGCTATACTCATTCTACAAATCTATTGATTAATAGCACAGCAAATGTTCACACCATTAATAAATATTTAGATGACTTGCATTGTAAGTGAGGAGTAGCAGTCAAAGATATAAAAAGATAACAGATTAAAAATATTGTGATCACATGATCATAAAAAAGTACTGGAATGAAGGCTTAACAAAACATGGTACGGTACACTTAATAAACTGAAACAAAACAATGGGAAACAAGATTACATTTATGAAATGCAATGACAAAACTGTATTATGATACAAAATATGCACGACAATATTAATTCAATTGAAACCAACAAAACAAACTTATCAAATTAATAAACTGAATATACACGAGGGTTAATTTAATATAAACTTGTTAAGGAAAAGGCAACTGATTTCTTCTATTACCTACCTACAAGGAAAACTGATGAAATATGAACACACAGTTTTTATATTGTCCTTGTAGAATATCATACGATCATAATTGGAGGGTGTATAGAATCATGCAACCACTTTATATATAAATACATAGAGGGAAAGGCTATCAGTTACAAACTGAGATCTAAATATATTTGCAATCGTATCATACATAAATAATTGTGATAGGAGTAATATACTGTACATAATAATATAGAGTAAATATACACCTGGATATATTCCAAACTTGAGAGTGTTCCAATAATTGTCAAGAGAAGGGAAAGCGCAATGAGAACAAAACGGATAGGGCTACAAGACAAGACCCAGACAACATGCGAGAAGAAAAAAATAGACATGCAACAGAGAAAATCTCACAGCATGCAGTATAAAGACTAGGAGGCAAACATTAAAGACATTCTTTCACAGAATGGTGCACTATCAAGAGACAAGCAAGCACAAAGAAACACAAATAGATTTATATCAACCCGACACGAACCAGAGTATCTCTTCAGCCTGAGTGTGGCAACGTATTGAGTGTATTACTGAACCAAAGATCAACTTCAAGGTTTAGAAATCTCATCTTTAATATCTTTCATAGCAATATTAAGGGAAGGTGCCAGATGGCAATTCCTACAAATAATCAGTATAAAATAAACTTAATGTAGACTCAAAATCAGTAAAGTAAAAATCTAGTGTTACAACAGGAAATTGGAGACTTTTAAAAGAAAATTAAATAGGAAAAGGTGAATTAAAGCTAAAGGAGAATATATATTTGATTAAGCAATTTTGGATGGCAGGTAATAGAGAGCTACATTGATCATTTGGATGGATTTTGGTTTAATATTGCTAGGTGGCCCCAGAGCTTTGAGATCTGTTTCTGTTTTGCTTTGCTTTACCTCATCATCAATGGTGGATGCTATACGCAGGTCATTGCGCAAGAGCTTGGTCGCCCCCTCCTAGTGTAAGACACAATAAAAAATAAAGAAAAAAAACAACAAAAAGAGTGGAAGAAAGGGAAAATGACAGACAAAGAACACACAATAAAACAAATTATTTGTCAGATTGTGAAAACAGAGAAGAACCTTAAAAATACTTCAGAGACTCCATAAAGCCCCCAAAAGGAGAAAAAGAATTGAAAGGTCAGGAGGCAAACATGGTTCCCCCACTGCAGCACCATTAACACAGGATGAAAGGGATTTTTTAACCCCCTTCAGAAAAATTAGATGGACATTAATAAGTTTTGCAATTGAAAATAGAAGAAAAATTCTGACATTAATACATGGTTACAAATTAAGAAATATTAAGGCAAATTGAACCATACAAGTAATTTCAATATTAGTACTACTTTTGATTTTGTTGATTCAACATTTGTTGAATAATGAATATCCTTCTTTTAACAATGAACATTAAAACAAAATATATGATATCCAAACAGGAAATAAGAAAAACTTGCACCAATTCTAAATCAGGATTTCACCAACTATCAGGAAGTGATGAATAAATTCAGTTATTTTGAATTTCACAGGAAATGTATACCGCAGAAACGCTAGTGGAATGCATACACTCATATTAAAGAATCTCCAAATAATCAAGATGCTATTAAAGCATTTGAATAGTTAAAGATGACATTTAAAACCAGTACAATAACTTCGTCTGAAGAATGCAATAACAAAAAATTATATATATACTATAGATTTATACTGAATATACATGTAACTTTAAATCAATGTGTAACACTTATTGCTTTCATATGTAATCACAAAATTTTGCTAATTTCCAGTGAATATTAGTGTTGTCGAGTACATTATTAGTCTATGCATATTATTGTGGTTTATTATACAGCCTACATTATTTTATAAAAAAGAATAGTTGCATGCCTGATCCTCAGATGCTTTTCTTTTTGTTCTATATCATCCACTTCTATTCAACTACTGCAAATAGATTTCTTTTTTAAAATTTTCATTGACACTGGATGGGACAGATGATTCTATGGAAATCTGATTTGATGAACTATTAAAAATGATTGAGATTCATAATACTAAATTCAGAAACATGAAACAAAATGATTGCACTATATCAACCGTTACTTCACTTTTATGGAACACAGATCGATATTATAAATGCAGTGAATTGATTTCTCAGAGATGGCTGAGAGTAGAAAATGTCATTAACTAATAGAATAACCATTTTTTGTCTTTAATGTCCCAGATATAAACACACTTGTAATCTTATCCCCTAAGTGTCAATTTTGTATGAAAGATGGCATTGCTATCAATGTTTTACTGCAGAATTCTTTTCACTTAAAATGGTGATACCATAAACATTTGAACTGACAAGCTCTGCGCTAACACCATCTAAAAGTGTAAATTGCATTAAGGAGAATAAAATCCTGGGAACAAGTTAGATTGCATGAAAACAGAAAAAAGTGATAAATCAATGAAGGTTTAAGAAATATTCAAAAATGATAAAAAAGTTATGAGCATATGAATATTGAGATCACTAATGCTGTGGACATCCTCCTGTTAGTAATTTGACTGACATGTATGATGTCACACTTACACACCTCCCAAATGACTTTTCTACATATTATACTTAAATTTGTCACTTTTAAAAGTCTATCCATAGATCAGGTGGTTTTTTTTTTTTTGGTGGGGGATGACATGTAATAGAGGCTTTGTAAAATACACCATGGACAAAGAGGTTTTACTATCATTACAATGAGAAAAAATAGGTATTTGAGGGTATTATTTTCTGTGTACACAGGGGGAGAGAGTTGTATTTGTGAGACATCGCAGATCTTGGTTGCATTGCCATGAACTGGAGGATTTTTCGCACTCAAATGCTCATAAATTTCTCATTTTTATCGAGTTGTTCGCAAACTTTCATTGACCTTATTTTATGTTATTTATTCATTTATTTAATTTATTTATTTATTTTTTTTGGGGGGGTGTTTTCATATTTCAATTCCCACAAAAATATATTTCAATTCCCATAAAAAATAATCAAGAAGTTTAATGAGCCCTACTTCCCTGAATAGCAATTTATTTTGTCATTGAATTAAGCTTTTCATTAGTAAGAAATAAAAATTGCACCAAGAAAAATCTCAGTATAAATAAATTTTTTAAAATATGATTTTGAAATTTGAATCCAATAATAAAAGCATATTTAAGGAATGTCTTGTTGTTTGTATATTAATTAGCAAGGAAATTATTTTTAAAAAATCCCTCAAAAAATATTCTACAAATAAGTAGAAAATGAAAATATAATGTATTATCATGTAATTATTTTACCTTTATTATTGGCTAATTTCTTAATAAGAGACTCTCGGTTTGTGTTTTTTTGTTGTTGTTTTTTGGTTTACACATGTGAACTCTTTTAAAACAATTTTCTTAAATTTTTCCCTCAGATAAAAAAGATGCAGAATATGAAAATTCAGACATTTTATAAGGTTAACAAGAACTTGATTTTTTCTCACATTGTAGTTTAAAATATATTTATATGGCCTAATTTCTGATGCTACATACTATCATCAATCTATTCATTCATTACATAATACATCACAAATTAATTAGCAATTCAAAAATGTTTATTTTTTGTATTTACATGTAAATTTGCATTACTCTCACACATTTAGAAGATAATAGAAAGAATAAATGTCACTTTAATGTTTAAACAAATGGAGGAGGCGGCATGCTCTCTTAAATTGGGCAAATTTTGGGAAAAAATAATGGGTTCTACAAACGCAAAACACAACACGGATATTGAGGATATTGAATAAAGCAAATTACATTATTGAAATCCATAAACACAGATGAAATTAACCATTCAAAATCTGGGAATATACATGTATGAGCACTGCTGAATGTTGAATTTGTAAATTAAAGAATGACCTATCACAAAAAACATTTTAAAAAGGCCAATTGATATCCTTGTATTACCATTAGCAACAGGACAATTAAAATAACACAAGTGGAAAATCAAATTTTCTTTAAAAATGAAAACAAAATATATACATGTAGAGTCTTTTTATGCAAGAATTGGTAAATGACACATACTCTCATCTATACAAATACTTCGTTTTTCTTAAGCTTGCTTGTGATTATCTTCCTGCCTTAAACAGTATTTTAAAAGCAACACTAGAACCAAAATATCAAAGTGAAGAACAAAACACACCTTCTAGGACATGCATGTAACTATACTCTGCAATAAATCTGAATCCAAGAATAATAAAATGCCTTTTTCATGCACAGCTTTAAAAAAAATCAAAATGTGTTTTGATCCCTGACAGTGAGCATTAAAAACATCTCAGATTTGGGGGAGAGAGCTTTAACTACAAGGGACATCTTGCCCTTTAGAACCCCTGCATATTTCATTTAAGTTTATATTTCTATCTTTAGAGTCATTCACAGCAGATATTTAATTTTTTTGTCTCTCTTTTTGTGTAAAATGTTGATTTCCTGTGTATGATAGGTGTTTTTATAGAATAGAACAGTTAAATTCAAATTAATAAAACCAATGTGACTCTGGCTTGTGTTACTATGCAGCACATTAGAGCAAAGATGTTTTCCCTTCATCAGGCATACCACAAGCACATAGATATCAGCCATTTGCAATTAGTAATACAATTCACCTCTTATAGAGATAGAGGCTTGGAGAAAGAGAATGGGAAAGGGAAAGAGAGGAAAAGAGAGAGGGGGGCAAAGAGGAAAAGAAAATGTGATTTATCTGGGGGAGAGAGGGGAAAGAAAGAGAGTAACAAAGGGAGTAGCAAAGAGAGGAGAATTAGGGATGGGACAGTAAAGAATGTAAAAATAGAATAAAGTTATAAAAGAAAGAAATAGAAGGGAAAGGAAGAAGAATATTTTAATCCATCATATTGCTACATGTATACAGCAAATATATTTGCTTCTATGAGCTGGATGAAGTACCAATGCAACATGGAATGGGCAACATTAATGCCTTTGCAATCTGATTAGAATTCATTAATTCTTGAATATTTGATTTTTTTTTTTTGGGGGGGGGGGGTCATATACAATAGCCTGATACAAATTATTCAGAATGGAACAAACAATGGAAGACTATGGAGTATTGATGGTTACATGGTTTATATTTGAATCTGTTAAATGTTGATATGATGATCTCACCATGGAGCCTGGTGTCTGATTAGGTGAGTTGGGAACGAGATAATTCCATGGGCCAGAAGGCTACACACAGCAAAAACAATCAGGTTAATATTGTATTTAAGGGGGGCAAATACACCATTTTTTGTGACAGCTCATCCAGCTACATGTCACATATTTTCTTAATTGTGACAATTTAAGTGAAGTTTTAGGGTTTATACTTTTTTATCATTTCCTTTTTTAACTATGTATTTTAAACAATGCAATCGGTAGATGACTGAATAAACCATTGTTGATTTGTACCAAAACTCAAATGTTTCATCGAAAAATGTAAATAACATAAATTTATTTCAGTGAGTTGAAATCAGCAAATCTCTCGAGAACCACAAGCCTGCAACCATACTGAAATACAAACAAGGTAATTACTCATCCTCAAACAAACCTAACCCAAGATCTGAGGATATGTGAATCTAAATAAACATCCTTTGAGCATGTTTAATAAAACTTGTTATCATAGCAAATTTGCAATAACCATTAAAAGCTTTTGAAATCATTCAATTTGATTGGCTGATATTAAACTTTTTATTGAAATGTGCATTTGTTACAATAACCAGTCATTATGAAACAGGACAAAGTTCTATGCTGGATAACTGTCTATTTTAGATAATTCTATTGGTTAGAAGAGGCTTGATAATGGGTAAGTGGATGTCAACACCACATGTGGAGCACTGCACGCAAATAACTAATAAGTCACATTTGTTATTTCAGCATTAATCTACTCATCTACTTATCCACGTTTATTAATTCTGTTTTGAAAGGACAATCTATGAACAGCCTAGCTCATACAAGATAATCACTTCATTAAGATATTCATTAACCATTGTTGCAAGCTTTTTTCAAATATTGTATCTGACTGGCATTTGGCAAACTAGAATAATTCTCTAATTTTTCAATGTGTAAAATGAATCACCAATTTATCCTACTCACAGGCATAAACAGATAGTTTGCTCTATCTTAAGAATATTTACATGAATAACATATTTCTACCTAAATAAATTACTTACACTCCATAAATTCCATACAAAACAAATGTACATTAATCATGACAACAACAGGTACATTGTACTATCTCCTAGGATTACAAAGCAAATACATTATCATTTTAGTCATAATATATCAATAACTTCAAGGTCACTCATCTGAATATTTGAACTGGTATTATTTTGAAATTGTCATCGGCATCATTCCCCAATGAGTGCAAAGTACCGTTTTTGACTACCCAGCACCACTAGACCATATTTCATGCAGCATAGTCGCGCCATGGCATTCCACACTACATACCTTGAAGAGTAAACTCTAAACATTGAACGGCAAAATATGACACGAGTCCCAGCAAATGAGATTTGCCAATGGTGCAATCATATTAAGATAATAAAATCTTTAAATGCTAAAGAAGAAAGTCATAGATAATATTTGTTTTCCTCAAAGGCCTTTAGATATCTTGCAACTAATGTTCTTTGAAAAAAGAATGCTCAGTAGTGAGAATATAAGGTACTAACAAGTTATACTCATCAAATTTGCTATTTGAGTTGGGGTAACAAATCGCAATGTGATAAGATGATGCAGGAAAGTATAGTACTTTGTATTAAACAAAACAATTTATTTGAATTAACTTTGTTGCGTTTTACCATTAAATGAGAAAAGTAAAAGCAAATTTTATTTAGGTGGTAATTATACCCCTAACCCATATCATTCATTCATAAACGTGATTTTCATCACGATGCAGTGCACTTCTACATTTATGTTTCTTTTCCTCTTTTCCCCCAAAGTATACCTGCATTAAATGTGTAATCAGCATCAATACTTTAGTCTCAGACTTTTGTCAATTTTCCATTAATTATCCGTCTCCCTAAAATCTAATCATGCATAGCGTGTTGAAAAGGATCAATTACTCTCAAAGGAACCATCCAGAATGTTTTGGTGCTCTTCAAGGCAGTGGTGTTTAATTTTTAACAAAAACCATTGAAAGCAGAGGCCAGATAACATAAACATGAGTTTGGAAAGCAGACTAAGGTACAAGCACAAAGAGGCAAATCATATAGAAACGGAAATACAGGACATAAAGGGGCTACCTAACTGACCACCTGTAAAAAAATTGCACTTCTTCATAAAATCTTTAGTTGATAGATTACCCCAAACTGAATAAATAATAATGGATCCCTATCTACACCCCATATTATCAAGACCTTGAAAAAAAAAATCATCTTGCAGAAGAAGAACCAATTTGTATTCTATCAAAGAGGCAATTACTTTTATCTCATATGTCGTTTAAAAGGGGAAATCTTCATATTTCTCCAAAAATATATCCACAGAATATTTAAAGGTGTCATTTATTACTCTTAACAGAATTTGAGCACTGTTTATTAAGATAATATTGTGTTGGCAATTACATATCAATTATCATTTACATCATTAACTCAAATTTAAGTACAGATTTGCAATGATAGGACCTCACACAAAGTCTTTCTGTCCAGAATGAAAATCATTCTTTTTTTTGTAATTTCTTAACAAAAAGAAAAAAAAAGATCAGATGAGTATCAATATTACCCTTTTCTAAAAATGGTTCAACCCCATTTACAAGGTAGTCAGTTTGGTGGGGCTTCAAAATCATAACCCAGGAAAGGGGCAGAGACCTGGAAGATAACATGCATTTGAGAAGGTAGGACAAAGGAGGAAGTGACATGATACACTTTGTTTTTTTTTACCTGATAGGTCTTGGGTAGTACAGATAACATCATGCTAAATTCTGGGGTGTTGAGTTCAAACAAGGCTATCAATACAGCTTGGGATGCCTGGGTGTAAAAAACATGAAATAAACAATAAAACCAGCTTTAAATAACGAAGCAATAAATCAATAAAGTGAGAAAACAATAAACAAAGTCTACTTCATTCTTTATGGCATACCTGGAATACAGGAGGAATAGCACTGTTTGAATTTACATGGACTTTGCAATAAAAAATGGGTTAGAACTTTACTTGCTTACTTAATAAAAAGGTGGAAAGGGTACATTAAAGAGAACCCCATCCTTACCAAATTAACTGAAATTATACAAAGTCATGATTTAGTTAACTTGTTTATGTACAGAACTTGCAAATCATCCAAATTATAACATAAATCATATTCAAAATCATAAAATGTGTGAGGCAACAAGCTTTACCAACATCATCATAATATTTGACAGCAGTACAAAATGATTGTATGCACCCAAGTTTCATCTGTCTTGATAGAAGATGTCACATAGAGAATAACAAGTGGAATGCCTCTGGCCGTCTCACCTGCACCACGCGGTTCAATATAGCAGCAGTGCTGACTTTGAATACTACTCTAACTCGCACAAGATGTTCAGTGATACATGGTTACTCTTATGTCCACTTTTTATGAACTAGACCAATAAACTTACAGAGATATGATGGTTATTCACCAAAAAACCCCAACATGGCCAAAGTTCATTGACCTTACATGACCTTTGACCATGATCATGTGACCTGAAACTCAAACAGGATATTCAGTGATACTTGATTACTCTTATGTACAAGTTTCATGAATCAGATCCATAAACTTTCAAAGTTATGGTAATTCAACAGATACACCCAATTCGGCCAAAGTTCATTGACCTTTGACCTTGGTCATGTGACCTGAAACGTGCACAGGATGTTCAGTGATACTTGATTACTCTAATGTCCAAGTTTAATGAACTAGCCCAATAAACTTCCAAAGTTATGATGGTAATTCAACAGATACCCCCGATTCGGCCAAAGTTCATTGACCCTAATGACCTTTGACCTTAATCATGAGACCTGAAACTTGCACAAAATTTTCAGTGATGCTTGATTACTATTATGTCCAAGTTTCATGAATCAGATCCATAAACTTTCAAAGTTATGATGGGAATTCAACAGATATCCCCAATTCGGCCAAAGTTCATTGACCCTAAATGACCTTTGACCTTGGTCATGTGACGTGAAACTCATGCAGGATGTTCAGTGATACTTGATTAACCTTATGTCCAAGTTTCATGAACTAGGTCCATATATTTTCTAAGTTATGATGACATTTCAAAAACTTAACCACAGGTTAAGATTTCGATGTTGATTCCTCCAACATGGTCTAAGTTCATTGACCCTAAATGACCTTTGACCTTGGTCATGTGACATGAAACTCTAATAGGATGTTCAGTAATACTTGATTAACCTTATGGCCAAGTTTCATGAACTAGGTCCATATACTTTCTAAGTTATGATGTCATTTCAAAAACTTAACCTCAGGTTAAGATTTGATGTTGACGCCGCCGCCGCCGGAAAAGCGGCGCCTATAAACTCACTTTGCTTCGCAGGTGAGACAAAAACTGAACTGCCCCCTGTTGCTTAACTACAGTTGGAGTCTGAACTTAGGAAATCATAGGCATGTCAATTTTGTATTTGATTAAATTGATTGGTTCCTTGTGAAACGGATTTCAAAATGAACAGTAAACAATTCCTTAACGTTCTGGTGCATGGACTAATTTTCCCTAGAGTTACTTCAACAGATCACAAAATAAATTCCTATAAATCTTGTTGAATGACAGGAAATGTGGATAATACTTGAATTCAATTCTTGAATCACTTTGCATAGGAATGTTATAAAATTGCCTTTACAATACAGTTGATGCATTCAAAGAATGTAGCATAGCTTGTCATGGATGGCAATTTTCTGACATTGTAGCAGCCCCAAGAAATCTAGCAAGATGGCGGGCTTGGTAGAGATGACCAGGGGAGGTATTATTTTTTTTATCTTCAAAAGGCTAAGCATCATATAGGGGAGGGTAAATGGTAGTTGATCAGCTTTGAACCACCTGTTCCAACACAACAACTATGCCATAGTGCCCCCCACCCATTTATTTCTGACACATTTATCAGAGGGGAGGGAGTAGGGAAGGTCTTGGCCAGTTTTGAATCCTGCATCTTACCCTCCTGACTTCGGGGCTCTTGGCCTCTTTGGTCCATCCAATGATTCTTGAGACAGCTAACCTGGTTTCTGCTGAGTTACTGAAGTCTGCAGGATCCATCACATCTGTCAAACTCTCCATGTACCGTAACATGGCAACTTTTGTCTAAAAATATTAAATTCATCAGTATTCATAATAATCATCATCATCCTCATGACCATGACCATACTTGGCAACTTTGGCAATCATACCAATAATGTTGTGACGCTCATAGCACTTTACCCATTATTACCCTGGTATGAAGTGCCATGATGCAATGCAATGAAATAGCATAAGCCTCCAGGTATTGCAATTATTTACCAATAATTATTTAACAATAATAGTTGATATACAAACAATTAGAAAACAAGTTTCAATACCCAAACACTTCTTTGTTCTTTGATGAAAACTTTTTTTTCAGGTCTTGGCACACATACAAAATGAAATTTGAAAATGCACCCTTCCAAATAATGCCTTTTACAAATATGCTATTCAAACTGACTTGTATTAGTACAAAAAGTGCACTTGAAGAAAAGATTATATATCAATAATGTTCCCTTTACAAATGAGAAAGTAGCCTCGGGAGAAAGCAGCATTCCAATGATGAAATTGCCCATTACTTTTCACATGGCTTTAGTGAGCTACTATTTGGAACACTAAAATCTTGGTTATTCACATTTTTTTGTTGTTGCTTATATAACAATTTTTGTTTCCAAGGATGAGATTGATTGGGGGATCATATAAGCTAAACCTTGATATTCAGTTTGATTCCTCCCTCCTTACCTTCATGTTAGGTGTTTGTGTCTGGTCCATAATGTACTTGGTTAGTATCCTAAATTGAATCTCATATGGGAAGCTTTCCCTGTGAAAAAGAATAGAAGGAATGGCAATAAGGTAAGCTTACCTCACTAATTCAGTATATTACTTTTGATTTTTTTTTGATAATTTAGAAATATTGTACACATCTTTTTTATTCCACGCTAATTGAATTCAATGCATGCACTAAAGAAAGAAAATGCCACAATATCATAACTAATGGTAATAATATACTTGCCCAAAGAGCTAAATAACAAAGAAATAATATAAGGGAAAGACTTTATAAGGCATATACCTGACAATTTCTAGTGTCCTTTGAATTTTGTTGAGAATAGAACCTAATAAATCTGACCCCATCTTCTGTAATAGTCTTGTGATGAGTACAAATAACCAGTCCAGTAGCTCAGTTTTGTGCACTATGATGAACTCTCCTAATGTCTCTAAGAACAGGCTGAATGTCTGTAAAAAGGAGAAAGATAAATGAAGAATCAAAATCAAAACTATGCAGTCTTTTAGGGAAAAAAGGCAAAACTATCTTGAAAATGTAGAGACAAAAAAAAATTGTACAGAAATAACATTTTTCATACATGGACAAATGCAGCATACCATTTAGCTCTTTGGAAACAATTACTCCCAATATGAAAAATAGTAGCATCATAATAAACATTTTATCTTTGTAAAATTGAAAACCAATCAAACCCCAAAAATAATTTCCTGAAAAATGCATGTAAAACATAAAGAAATTGATGAAAATGCAATAAGACTGAGATAATACAATCTTACATGTATGTCATGAAATATGATTGTGAAAAATATGGTGCATCCAGTTCTATAACTAAGATCAATACTGCCTATTGACCAGTGTCTTTACAAAGAATGTTACTCAAAATGATTTGTAATGTACTAAAGGAACAATAGCATTACCTTGCTCTGTGGGTCAGCAAACATCCTTGTAAACAACTCTGTGATTCTCTTTATTTCAGACCGACTGAAAATTAAAGAATGATACAAACATATGTAAACGTAACGTGTTATATACCACATGATTGTGACATATGTGACATTAACTCCCACTGACCTCGTGAAAAAAAAAAAAAGCAGCCACCCTGTGCTCTGTTGCAGAAATTTACCATCCATAATAACTCTACCATTAAACTCCATCTTCAATCTTTACTCTGTCATCAATTGCAACTACCATGGGCATGGTGCTCCAAAAAGTAGAGGTTTCCAAAAAAAAAAATGAATAAGCAACTGAAATTTGACAGGTCTATTATAAAGTAATCTACTGCAAAAATGTTATAGTCTTGAAACATACATAGTGTATAATGGATGAAATGAATAACAAAGTTTGATTCAAGATTTTACCTTTTAATTATTAATTACTTATTTTGACTGACATTATGTCCATTCCAGTAACATCTAAAGCAAGTTATTCAAACATATCAATAAAGCATATACCTTAGTGCTCTGTTGCTATGTAGGGTATACTGAAGACCTATTAACCCTTCTTTCCGCTCTGACCATGCAGGACTTGCCATCTTGTTTAGGACTTCTGATACATCCTGTAAAATCATAGGGAATTAAATACAAAGTACTTAAACAAATTTAGTCATTCTTGTTGTTACATCTTACACAACTGACTCACAATTATCAGAAGACAGGTAAAAAGAAGGAAAAAAGGAATTGTTGATTCCCATTGTTAACAGTTTCTTTAAGCATTAACTTTATACCATTGCTTAGAAAATAATGTTCAACTTTTTAAATTGCAAGGGAATTACATTATGCTACCAAGATTGGTCGCTGTGCAAAAAAAGAGGAAATGGTTTCCTCAGATTAAAAGTATGACGGGGCCTATTTACATAAAGACCTATACTCAATATTCAATGATTATTGTAATTTTCATATTAAGTCAACAAAGAAATGTAAGATTGATGTAACCAGTCTAGCACATTGTCATATATGGTATGACTGGTCTAAATACTCTGACAAGCTAAATGATCCACATCATTTTAAATGGTCTGACTGGTGTATAGTGACTGAATTGTATGAATGGTATCATGGATTGACTTCTACATACTTATGTACCTCAGTACAACTGGAATTGAAAATTACATTACTAGCATAGCAGCAGCAGAGGAGATATAAATGGCATGCATGGGGGTGGCCATCTTTTCTTGTATCGCTAAAAGTTCTGCCACAAACAATATTCAGGAATATTTCTGAAAATTTTTCTTCTTTATACTGCAAAAAATTATATTTCCATTTACAGCATATTACTTGTTACACAGAAAGTAACTCTCCAAATGAAAGAAATAACCCAGAACATTCAGCATTCACCCAACTGTGGTAAGAAAATTAGCCCCTCACAAATCAAAAGTACTTTCTACCCTGCATAACAAACAAATGCAGATAACCTTAATACAAATAGCATTGCATTTCAATATCTCTCACATTGGGTTGTGATGAATTGCATAACTCACCTCAATGATCTTTGCTGGTCCCGACCCATATGATCCTACAGAACAGACACTGGAAGCATCGCTTTCATCATCTGAAAAGTTTTCATATCTCTTCCTTTGCATCACTTTCTGGGTCTGTCAAATCAAATCATAACAATTAACATTTTAATTTAAATATTGTTGATCTCTTTAACCAGCAATTACTTACTTACCATTACAAGATGATGTATCCAAAGTATGATCATTTGTTTGAAAAAAATATAAGAGATACTGTATAGATTCCAATTTACTATATCATTTCTTTTTCAAATAAAAAAAAAGAGAAATAAAATTCAGCCCTTGAAGTTTATTTCTATTATTTTGAAATCGTGTACAAAATCATTATAGATTTTGAATTAGGAAGCAAATAAGATAGGAATACTATTATTTCAATCATTGAAGGTACCTAATTTGTGTAAAAAGTTTTATTTCAAAAACAAAATTCATCAAAACTAAAAGAAACTTATCATTCACATCTTAGCTTTTGTTTATCATTTGAAATCAAAACCACAGAGATAATGCAAACCATTGTAATTGAATGCATGTAAAAGTATCTTCCGTTTGTATAGATACACGTATGTACATGTTCCATATGTTGGTAAAACATTCAAAATGAAATAGATTATTTAAAGTTTACAAATGAAACTTAAAGAGAAATTTGGTTCTCATTTTATTCTATCCTTTAACTCGGACAAAACATTACGACAAAGAGAAATTTTGACACAAAACTCAAACACTGGCAGGAATACCCAAATCCACTTTGAAAGTGATCATCTCAGCTTTCTGTGCAAGTAACTGGCTGAGATGCCTCTATTTTAAAAAAGAAAGTTCAAGAATTCAGGTGTGTTATTCCGTATGCTTTGCAACCATGCTGTGTGAAAAGTGTGTTTTATTCTGTCTAAAAAAATATAACTTGGCATACAATGAACATGATTACACCACGATGCCTTGAGATTTATGGGTAAATCATAATTTCATTTGAATGGCTTAAGAAAATAAAATATTTAACAGTGCTCCTCTGCATGCTCCAAAAAATGATACAGACCAACCATTTTTTCCCTCATTAAAAATGTGTCTGGTTAGGAATGGTATCAAACCTAATTAAATAATAATTCAATCAATATGATGAACTTATATGACCGTGAAAAATAGGACACGCTTCTCAGATTAACAAAATCAGGACTATGCTTGTTTCAACATCAATAATATATCTTTTTCTGTCAATTATATATTCATTGTGTCACGAGAAACCATATACTGTAGGGAACCCAATCTCATGATAAACATCTTCATTGAACATACAAACCTTGGTGAGAGAACATTTCATTTATAGGTTTATAAGCACAAAGCTACCTCAACTTTTAGGGAGAGCATATATTCGAAATGATGCTCTGTTGCTTAAAATAGTGCATACGTGTACTATAATCTATGCTGTATAAAACAAAGTGTACAGGAACTTGTAAACAAAATAAAATAAGCAAATCATAAGGGTTTCATCTTAGAAGAGGAACAAAGCAAACAAACAATTGAAAATAATAATCCATGCTTTAACAAACATAAAATTGTCTTTAATAAGCAACTAAATTGCATTAAACAAGCAACTTTGTAAATAACTTTAAAACAGACAGATAACATACATGTAAGAGAAAAATAATGACATTTACACATTTCCTTAAATAATTTGATTATTCTTTAAAATAAAACATTATTTGTTCATTAGCTTTGCTTCCTCTACAAGAAAGTGTGGCACACTAATATCACTTCAACTTTATGGCAAGTGTACAATATAAAACAATTTTAATAATAAAAATATCAATCAATTCCATTTTTCATTCATTATCCACACAATATAGAACTGAACAAGAATATTTAACAAAAACAATGCTATACTACCAAAGATATTGACACATTTAATGGAAAGGAGTATGAATTCTGCAATATAATCTGAGCATGAGAGTGCCAAATCATTCATAACTTAATTCAATAAACTACCTAAATTTACCAGTGATTATTACACTTGCTTTAAGCTAATGGGACACAAATGCTAGCAACAGAAATTTTATCTCATAACATTACGCATCTAATAATCTTTACATGATTTTAAATATAACACAGAGCAACCAACACCTCAGATTTTACTGAACAAAATCAGACTATATTCAAAACAAAACAAATGCATTCCCTTCCATATGGACATCCAACAACAAAAACTCAACTTCCATGCCTGCACACGATTCTATGAACAGGTGCACATGCATTATGGGTAATCCACAGGCTACCTCTGGTAATGCATCACAACGCAACACCATCAAACCAATGATTCAAGCCAATTATACAGGGTGATGAAATGGAAATCAAAGAAACGTAAAATAATTGTTTTCCATTACTAAGGTCCGTTTATCTTCTACGAGTGTTGGCTGCAGTGTTTGACTCACCAAATTGTCGGAGTAATCAGAATCGTAACCGTACCCATAGTTGCTCCTGAGGGCTCTCTGGGCAGATATCTGTCACAATAAATGTTTGCTCCCACCTTTTATTTTACTTCTTTTCAACACAGGATTGTATACAATCATTCATGACTTTTTCCAAATACTTTCACTAAGAATACAAACAATTTAGTCATTACCATCATTATTTAACTAAAAATCATTTGCGACTTTTGAATTCTGGTAGCAGTGACACTTTTTAAGTAACAATAATGAAATGTCTTCTTTTTTTCAATTATCAAATTACTTTGGCAAGATGAAGTCATTTCAATTACAAATAATATTTTACTTTTTATATAAACATGAGGAAAATGCTACCAATTTGACATTATCTTAATTTTTCAATTGTAAGCTTTGGAACATTTCTAAGAGTGTACTTTCCCTTCTACATCAACGAGACTATGACTCACAGCTCTTTAACATTTTTGGAAAATATAGGTGAATAAATTTCAGACTCGGACTTAAGCCCCGTCATAATAGACACTTTTTTACTGCCCTACCACGACAAACGCAGGGTGAACAAAACTATCCCTTCCTATTAAGATGCTCCCACTGGGAAAAAAGCAGGACTATGTCGAGATGGATTTTCACAAATTTCGCCCGGATGCATGTTCTGTCAAGACGTGATCGGGGTACAGTCTGTCTGAAAAGCTCTCTCCTCTCCCATTTCTTTCTCTATTTTCCTCTCCATTCTTCATTTCCCTTCTCCTTTTCTTTCCCTTCCCTCTTAAGCAGGTATCTTCTTCTCTCTCTCTATCTATTCCCTTCATTTTCTCTCCTCTCTCATTTCTATACATGCATATCTTTTAACCCCTCTTTTCTTTCCTTTCTCCTTTCCCTTCACTCCTCTTTTCTTTTTTATTTCATATCTCCCTTTCCCTTCACTCTTTTTTCCTCCTCATTTCCTCTTCCCTTCCTTTATCGTTTTCCTTCCCCTTTTCTCCCCACCTTTCCTTTCCTCTCTCTTCTTCCCTTTTTTTCACTCCCTTTTTCTTTTCCCTTTTCCTTTACTTTCCCTTATTCTCGTCCTCTCTCTCTCTCTCCCCTTTCTTTGTTCTCCCTCTCCTTTGCCATTTCTTCCCTATCTCCCTTTCCCTCCTCTTTTCTTTCTCTCTCTCTTATCTTCTTTTCTTTCCCCTCTCCATTTCATGTCTCTATTCTCTTATTCTCTTTTTTCCTTCCTTTTCTTTCCCATCCTCCCTTCCTTTCTTTTCTTTCTATTTTTCTCTATCCCCATTCCCTTTTCTCTTTCCCCTTCCTTTCTTTTTCTTCACTTTTTTTAATTCCTTTTTCCTTTTCCCCTCTTCCTTTCTTTCTTTTCTTCTCCCCAATTTCCTTCCTTTTGTTCTCCTTCTGTCCGTCTCTTTTTGGAGGGGGGGGACATTCATTTCCATGAAAACCTACCAGTGTAAAAGTGAGTGTCTGTTAAGAGAGCATGGAGGCTACCACCTGCAGTTTTAGCGCCTCATTGAGGAACTCCACCCCCCTTTTATTCTACCCGCCCTCTGCCAGGGCACTATTAAAACGGGGCTTTAATCCTTAGTAGCATCACTGCAAATCGAACACTTTATATTTACAATAAGATGTAGGAAGTGAAATGTATTCTCATACCTTCAAAAGTGTGAAATACATACATATTTGTACATGATCATGATGTGAACTAAATATAGCACAAAATTCTTAACAGAGGAAGGTAAAATTAACCTTTGGTGAAAACTGTTGCGTAAAAGTTTTCAGCACCACTTTCTAAACTGGTCATATATACTACCAGCTCATTACAGTGTAAATCTAAATAAGCTCAAAGCTTTGATGAAATGACAAATTGCACAGAAAACATAAGTCCACAAAACATCTTACACTGCATGAAATGACCTTTATAGAATCTGAAATCAAAGACAAACTATGTAATGCTTAATAAACAGTGATAAGTGATAAAAGAAGAAAAAAAATATACAACACTGCAAAATATATACTTTCTTGAAAGAAAAATAAATTGAAGCAATGAGAACAGGTATATAATAAATCATCAAGTAAAGCTAAAGGATTTAACTGAAATGAAATGCAGGCTCCAGACTGTGAACCAACAAGTAGAACACAAATAGCATCAGTGAGGATATGCGTGTTTGGAACATTCATCCATACTTTTGGAAACGAAGCTAATTTGATTTCCTCCTTAGTTTTCCCACCCGAACATGAGAGGAACACAGGTGCTAGTTTGCAGACTATGGGGGAAGTTATCGACTACCCAGTCCCACCCTCTAGGTGGTCTAAGTGCTGATAAGATTTCCGCCTGTCTGGGATGCATGCGCCATCCCCACACCTGCTACTCAACAGGTTCTAATGCGCAATGTGAACGGAATAAGAGCATTACAGGTACAAGTCTATGGGAAGGGGTTAGGCACTACACTAGATGAGATCTCTGATGAAGCACTTTTATTAATTTTCAATGCTCAATGCGACTGTATGATAACACAGACTGCAATCCATGAAGTCTGAAATCTTCAATCTGAGAGCATAATTTTATTAAAGAATGCTACTTCTCTTTTGCCAAATAATAATGAAAGTTGTGTCCTAGTAAAAATAAAATATAACCTCCTGGCATATTTCTTTGGTTTAGGTAGATGAATGACCCAAAAATCAATACTACCTGCAAAGAACTTGGCAGTTAAATCTGAACTTTTAAGAATGATCACTGGATTGAAATGGTTCTTTCAAGTAATTCAAGCTGATAGTCCCCACACTCAAAGAGCCACTTGAAATAGCCTATAACTTCTTTAGTTTGGGTATTTAACCAAATGTGGCTTTACATCTAGATGACAAGTGAAAGCCACCAAACAAGACATTTGACCCTGTCAGTTGGTCGATGTAGGATTACTCACCAGAGCATCAGCTAAGGCAGCCTCTGCATCTTGGCCAGGAACCAGGACTCTCTGGGCCATGATGTTCTGCTTCTCTTTGGGCTCTCTCTGTGCAGGACCAAGAGATGATCCACTCTGCCGCCTCTCTCGAGCTGCAAATGAAGGTCACAATTGGGAGTAAAATTTTGAAATCACATTACTCATGATATACAACAAATTTTAGCGCAACATGTTTTATTTGCATTAAGCACTCACTGATGCCCAAGAATGACTTTGGTATGGTTTGTATCCATATATTCCCATCCTATAATGATAGCAATTAATGATGCACATACATTGAAACCTCTCTATAGTGACCACCCAAGGAATCAGACAAGTGGCTGCTATAGACAGGTTCTTCTACACACAATCTTCCTCCATGGGAATTAGTTTTAGTGGCCACTAAAGACAGGTGACCACTAACACAAGTTTGACTGCATTAACACTATCAAAATCTTCCTTGCATACTTGCAAATATCATAAAGATGGGAGTTTCTGAGATTATTTTTGGCAAGAAAAATTAATGAAAAGACAAGAAGCATTACCGTATCTGTTAAAACTAGCATCAAAACTATAACTCAATTGTAAAAAATTATATTTCTAGGGAAACAATTAACTAACCACTAGCATATCCATATCTGTTAGGACTGGCCTCTCTGCTTGCCCCTTGACTACGAGGCACTGGAATTCCACTCTTCCTCCTTGTCCTACCGTTGGTCTGAATGTTGGAATATCTTGAGGAGGCTGTCGAAGGTGAGCTGGACCGGCTGTTAGACCTGCTACCAGCTGCAAACAACAAATATCAATATTGTTGATTTTCCATCCACCCTTTGGTGCACAAGATACAATATGGTGTACTTTGGGAAATGTATTTCACCTTTCAACTCTCAGACAAGGAAGTTCAGAGCCACTCTGCTAAAGCTGGTGAATAAACTAAGCTTTAAAAATTAGATCATATGTGAAGATTTTGAAGCAAGGTCATAGAAGATAGCACAGACAGGCACTGAAAACGGAGTGAAAGAAGAAGTCACATAAAAAGAAGCTTACCATCATGGCCGAATATTGAAGTTGCTTCATATTAATTCATTAAAGTTTAATTTAGGATTAAGCAGCAAAGAGTTTCTTCCATTCCATTAATAGTTATTTATATCTATACATATTGTTTCATTAAATAGACATTTTATTGTTTTTTAATATGTTGGGCTTATACCTCCTTCAGTAATCCCATGGTGCAACAGTCAATAAAGTCACCGTCCTTATTTCTTTGTTAATTCATTGGGAACCTTGATTCAACTTTTCATATTTACTATCATGCATCAGATTATAGATATGATTCAGAAATCAAACAAAAATTGAATTTCTAATATATACACAACAAAAAAAGTAAGTCCCCCCTAAATCAAATTGCAGTAACTTTTGAACGGAATTATTTTGAGATATGATATTTCGTAGGTGGTTTTCTACACTCTTAAGGCAACTCCTGGGGAAAAATTAGATTCCTAAGGTTTCAAATGTGCTTGCTCAACCATGAAAATGTTTAAAATTCGGAAAGTGTGTAGTGATAGAAATGATGGAGGATTAAAACAACAGCAATTAAAGTCACATTTTAAACCAAATTTGCCCCCAACATTCACTTTATTACCCTTTAACATTGAAAATACCCATTTTCCCACTTTGATTCGTGGTCACTCACCCATAAATAAGCAAATTGATTTCATTTTTGCACAGAATTCTGCCCATAGGTTGATAAACATTACTGCCAAACGACATTGCTAAAGACAGCCTTGAAAAAAAGTTTCATCTTATTGAATAAGGGGTTACTTATTCTTAAACATATGCACCCATAATGTACACAAGTCCATGAGAGAGGGAGTCAAAATTTTAACAAATCTGAAATGAGGGTTTGTTTCAAGGGCAGTTTTTGTTACTTCTACCAACAGTTATTTCATGAAACTTCGCATATGGCTTCAGAGTAACACTATCTCAAAGGTGCGCACACCAAAATAACAATTTGATACGGCACAGAGTGGGGCCAAGGCCTTGAACTTTCTTCTCATTGCATAATTTTGGAATATTGTGTGCTCACTGGTGCATTAAACATCGGGATTTTCATAAAAATCAAATCAAATGAACTATGCAAGGAGGTTTGTGACAGATATCCATAGTTACAAATTGCATTTTTTCCAATAATGTAAAAAAGAGCTAATCACATTCCACATGTTCATTCAAGCGTGGATGCTTATTTAAACGCCTTTGAATCATTGAAGCATGTTAATTGGTCATGAACATAACAAAAAAGTTGAGAAAAAAATCATTTCCAGTTACCACAATGAAACAATACTTGCCTATGATATTTGAATATTGTATTTTTTGTTTTCAATAAATGTTCATTGAACCGTGAAACAATGAATATTGTTGAAGATACTCTTCCCAAAAATAACTGTCATCATATTCTATCATTTTTATTGATAGAAATGTGTCAAAAATCCAAGTATAGCAAATTTAAACTTGTGTTTATTCAACCGTGAAATTTAGCCAAAAACGTATCGTCTTTTAGACAGTACCTTTTACAAGCCTTCTGACTATTTTTCATGATGAAAATGTGCAATGGTTCCAATAAAATGGAATCAAAGTCAAGATATTTGGCTTGTGACTTTTGAAAAGTGACATTTTTGCCTTCTGACGGTGCCCACTGAAGCATGACGTAAAATACGTCCATAACATTTCCTCAGAGGGTAGCTTATAAAATTACCTACACGCTCATGTAAAAATATATTAAAAACTGGCATTGGTTCGGAAATTATTGATGTTTGTTTAAGGGGGGACTTACTTTTTTGTTGTGTTTATATCCATAGATAATTTATAGCTCTAGTTGGTAAGGAATTTACTGAGATAATTAAGGCGTTTTGAAACTAACATTTTCTGCAAGTAACTTACGTTGTGATTGGGAAACCCCAATTCTCGATCGTGTTCTCCCTGCACGACCATTAGGAGTTTGAAGAAGAGAGGATCCTCTGGGAGTAGCAGCTGAAATGAGTGATAGAACAAAAGTCACACAAATATCCACTACCATAAAGGATGGGGAAAAAACAGTTGAGTAGACAAAGGTATCACATGCAAACGGTGGAAAGGTATTAAGAAGACAAATAGTGTACTTACAAAAGAAATAGGATTATAAAAAATCATTTGACTATATCTCTAGGAATAATAAGAAAACTGTGATATAGATCTGCTCAACACACATGTGGTATTATATCGATTAATTTAAAATACATATTTACATTCTCATTGAAATTTTGCACATCAAACCTTAATGTCAAGTTAAATGTTTTGTAGAAACACATTATCAAATGAAAATGGTAATAGCTCATTTGAAAATTTTCAAACAAAAACATTCAACTATTATTCATTTATTTGTTATTCATTTATTTTCATTTTTATGTTTTGGCTTTTACCTGCAAAACAATCACAAATTGTTACTTATTATTTTGAAAGCAGTAGGATGGGGAGCATTGCTAACAATGCAAATAAGTTGGATCACATGGCTATTATTGGAATTGGGGAATTTCAAACCATGTTAGTTCACAATTAAACAAGTGGCATACCAAATAACCAAATTCCTACACAAGTTCAAAAACAATGCCATTCCCTGTAATTCATTTGACAGTTGAAAAAAAAATACAAGTTCAACATTAATCAATCACTCATTATTTTTTTCCATAATCTTTCATCATGTAACTAATTAACAATGCATCTTCAAATATCAATTTGGCTTATCTGAAATATGCAACAGCAAATGAAGAGTTAAATGATATTTTTGCTAGCTTTTTGACATTCAAATACAATGAAATATGCAGTTTGATTGTTTAAATTAAACTTAATTTCATGCTGCCAAATGACAAAACAAGATGTATTACAACTGAATTTGATGCTGTACCTTTTTCAAGAGAATATAAACTTTAGTCAAATATGATTGAGGATTTCTTTACAATAATGTGGATTCTTAAGAAGCCATGCAAGTCTTTGTAGCTTATGAAAAATTGAGATATATACACATTTCTCAAAATGAAATATATAGGATATTGTATTCATAATCCCTTAAAACCTGTAAATTATAAATTCAACTTGTAAATCAACATCTATGTATGTAGAACAAATAATCCCGGTCTTATACTTTTACAATTAATTCATATTAATGTACATTTCATATTATTGATCTAGTTGCAGCCATTGTGATATATATACAAATATATGGACAGCTTATCAAATACATAAAAAAGACAAAACTAATAAAAAAGATAACAAAATCAAATTGTACAAGACAACAATCAAAATGAACCGAAATCAAAAGTACATGATCAACCAAAATAAAATGGGAAGCTGCACATCTAGAAAATCATAATAAAGACCAATTACACAGACTGAGACTAGGTGTGAAAAATATGGAGATACGACAGGTTGAATTCAGACCTCGTTTCCTTCGCTTGGCTGCAGAAGATGAGATAATTGCAACAAATAATGGATCAACGTATTGTTTGGTTTTCATCTTTTCTTTAAAAAACAATTTAATCTTTTCTTTGCAATGCAATCAGCATCAAATTGCAATGTGTTGAGTAATTTTCTCTTGATATTCTCAAAAAGTGAAAATGTTTATGGCTGATGGAAGCTTAAGGACATGAAGTCAAAGTAAACGAATAAATGCCCTTCTGATGATTTCTATCAAGGGTTGATATCTTGGTAAAGTAACACAAAGCTTTGTGTTGATCGTAGGACTGATTTATACGATTGACCATATTGATTATTATATGCAATGAATAATAGAATCAGTCATATGATCAACTGCTACATTACAAGGCCTTGGAAAGCACAGACAATACTATCTATAGAAGGCATCTACCTGTCTCTCGCTTGTCTAACAAGAGTGCGCTCAGTCTCAACTATGAAAAGCTGGCAGTGTCATAATTATGACCAAAAATGTTTGTGCCATCAAAGGGCTATTGTTATCAATTTGAACCATGGTCTCTTAAGAAGATGGGGGGGGGAGTCTGCATGTCTTCAAGTTCAATAATGATGGCATTCATAGTTGAGTTCAATTTGAATCAATCAACACTCTTGAATACACAAAGCTTCAAACCTCAAAAAAAACCTTGCAAGAAAGTCCTCTGTGCCATGGATCATCAAAAGTAAAAATTATTTTCTTCCTTAAAGTCAATCTGACATAAAATCAATCTAAGTTTAGCTACGACCACATGTACTCCATGTAAAGCAGGGTGACTATCATGATTCCAATGACATCTGTACCTGCCCCCCCCCCCTAAAAAAAAAAAAATAAATAAACACTTCATATCTTGTACATGTGGATGGTAATAAAATTGACCAATGGAAAAAGAGAATTTACACAGAGAGAAAGCCAGGATGAAAAAAAGGGGAAATGTGAAAATTTCTAAACAAATAACAGCAACAGTTTCCTATGTGAAAATGAAATTGTAATTTATATTTACCAGTAAATACATAATCTACTTACATATTGCAGGATAAATGTGCAAACATGCATAAAGTGATGTAACAATTAACAATTCACTATAAGTAGTATTATCCAGATTTTGTCTTGACTGGATGTTTAATTCATTATCACTTCAGTTTTCATCAAGTTTATGATTAATTTGTTAGGGAAAACAAATATCCAAATATGTTTGAAACTAAATGAACCATACAGGAGAAAACATATTTAAAAAAATGTTCATACTGAAATTCTGAATTAAGAAAACAAATCGTGAATATGAAATGATCACATCCTTAAACAACTAAAACTCATGCAAATCAAACAGTGGAATGGTCATGAATATCAGGGTTGTTTAAGTTCATCTGATGATCATGTAGTGATGACTATGTCTGTCCTCATCCCACTCAGCCCCTATTTATCTTTCAAATCAATATTTATAAGGAAAAGTACCATTACAGAATCTAATATAACTTGTTTCATTATTCAACGTTTGTAATCATTCCCTAACATGAAAAATATCAGACAAAAATTACTAGACCTCCTGTACATGGTCAGTGGAAGGTAAAATATATATACACATATTTTTTTGGATAACTTCTTCTCTACAGGATAAAAAGCAACACAATACGATCCCTAAAGTAGGCAAAACATTTAAGCTATTTCACAATAAAAAAAATGCAAACAAAAGAAAAGAAAATTAGAACAAAATCTTTCACAATAGACTTATGATTATTTTTTTAAAGAAATCATTGAGGGGATTGCTAGTCCAACCCTAATTCCTAGAGTGCAGTGCAGACAGAAAAAGCACACAGACAAGAAGATTGTTTTTCCCCACTACCTTGAAGTCTTGGTGACAATGGAGTGGAAGCTACTCGACTGTTCGTTCCACAAATTAGGTCGTTTGCTACATGTGGAGTGGATTAAAGAAGTCATATGAATTAAATGTGCATTCAAAGTGTTAGAAGCATGTAAATGAAGCTAAACTTGTTCTACATGATCTCTTATTGAATCACTTTTCGAGGTTTGTTAGTGACTAACATTTTAAATATTTTGCTATTTTTTGCTGAACTTTTATAAGGTTAATGAAAATTTTGTTGTAAATAGGAATAAATAGGAAGAAAAGAGTGATTTGAAATTACCCAAGCTCTCCCGAGAAGTTGATTTAGATCTAGAAATACGTGCTGCCGCCCCACTGGCTGCCCTCTGACCTGCCGACGAGTACCGTGATCGGGCCCTTGACGCAGCCGCCAAGTTGATCTCACTGCTGGAACGTTGGTTCAAGAGGGCGGGCTTGTCCGCTGTGCATGTGCATGTTAAATGCAGATGAGACACACCAGTATGGATAATGGTTGTAGGGACGATGATCATGAGAATGTCAGTAGATGGTATATGATATGCATGAGGAAGTATTGTCCATTATGCAGACAGAAAAGGAATGATAGATAGAGGGGTAGAGCAAGAAAGAGAATCAGGAAGAGGAGAGGATTGTAAGAAACACAAAAACCCATGTTAGCACTGCAATTAAACATACATGTAGGACAGGCTCAAGAAACAAGAGCAAAGCTATAAGTCACCAATTATTATTTGATATATCAAAATTCATGTTTACCGTTAAAATGCTTCTATTTGTTACTCTACATATTTTTTTATATCTTTCAAAAATATTAATTTAAAGATAAAAATAACAGCAATCTAAATATAAAGAATATGCTCTTAGAAAGGCTACTCAAGCAAAATAGACTCTGTATCAAGACAAGCTGTTGAAAAAAACCGAAGCTCTCAAATTAGATCAAATTGATTCATATATGAATTTCATAGATATCATGATTGAATCTACAGCGTAGTCTAATAAATGAGCATAAGTGTGCATAATAATAGTGCGTCAATGCTTTATCTACATCGGTTAATCATGTTAATAATGTTAATGAGCATGCATCTATTGCTAAAGAAATTATGAAAATAAGTAAAGCATTGGAAAGCAGCAAAATTACATGTATATGTGAATAATTACAAACTTCACGGCTCTTCTATGGGATCCTGGCATTCACAATTTTTCCCACAGTATTGAAGGTGCCAATAATCAATTTAAACTACATGTAACTGACCCTTCTATGAGTTTTTTGCTTTACAGAAAATAAATAAACACTCTACGTCAGATTTATGTAAAGTCTCCTAAATGATTTTCGAGTGAAACCCAGTCCACTCAGAAGCATATTCAAGTTCATAACACTCTCCTGCTTGACATGTTGGAAGTGAATAACTAACAGTCAAAATCAATTTATGTAACATTATCAATGTCATTTAATGTGATTAGTCTGGAGCTTCTTATAAATAGCTGAAAGTGAGCTCCAATGTTCAATTTACAACTTTATGTATTATAACTCTAGTAGATTTTTAATGGTAGAAATAGAGCCTCAAGAACAATTAATGTGATGTTGCTATCTTTTCAGCAGATTACTGATCACTGAGATCTGACTTGCTGCAGCAACATAAAGTCATGCAATTACATGCACACAAGAAATAACTCTTTGAAGAAGACTCAGCAAGCATGAACATTCTAATAAGTAATTTTTATGATTTCCTAGAAGAAAATGACCAATCCTCTTACTTTTTGCTAACAAGTAAATAGAAAAAGCATTTTTAATATCCACAATAAAAAAATATGAACACAAGGTTTAATGATAACTTTGTTTGGTCATTTGTTTTTAATCAAAATATAACAGTGCATTCCAAACATTTTCATGAAGCAAATTTGTATGATTTTTTTTATTTCTTTTTTTTCAGCATTAATATCCATATAATTAATACACAATTAAAACAATAAAAGATTAAAAAAAGTATAAATAAAATGATAGCAGACCTATCAGAAAGAGCCCTTTTTTTTTTAGATATACATGTATGGTGGCAACATCTTGTTATATGAAAAGTCTCCTTAGTCCTGCATGGAAAGAACTCTTTCTAGTCAAAAGAAGATTGCTTCTTTTAGATATTTTGAGCTTTTCCTGAGCTGTCCTTAATTACTTTTTAAATTTTGAGATACATGGTTTTAACACATGAGTGATGGTATCTATTATGATACATACTTTGGTTGAAAATTTATTGTTAAGATATGTAAAACAATTCATTCAATTTGAAACATGCTCTTCATTCAAGCACTTTCAGTCATGCAATGACATAATCCCACAAGCGAACTGTGCCATGCATAAATTACATGATTGGTTACAAATTCTGTATATATAAAATGAAATAATGTAGTAAAATATTGCATATATCGTGTACATTGCCTATCTTTATTGAAGTTAATTTAATATTTCAGGATTAAGAAAGAAAAGGCAGCAACAGGAGACGTTTCTGCAATTATTTCATAACTGTTCTCTAAAGATATTGTTTCTCCATATTTTTTTTCTTCGGATTAGACCAGTGCTAATCGGCACAAAGCTTAGCACCTCATAATAGATTTAACAGAAAAAATACTATAGGCATGTTTAAACAATATCAATTATTTTGTTTTTATTCTCATTTGTATTAATTCTCATCTGGTTACCACTGGCATCTAATTGTTCTGGTGGCAGAGTAAAGCATATAAGGGGTATAAATCTGGCTTTGCAAAGAGGGAAGCCAGATAAACCATAAGAACATGATGACTCAAAAAGGGTGCAACAATTTTAAATTCTCAGGATCCAAGAGAAGGTCAGATTCCATCTATCAAAGTCAGCTAAAAATACAATTTGAAGCAGAAAATCCCACCTAAAGCTCACATTTCCTGTGATTGTTGCCTGCTTTTGTGCAATGTGTCTCAGCCATACATGCAATGCGCCCAACGTCACTTTTATAGCATGAACATATGCAACTTGCTTTCTTTATAAAGTAATCAAATATAAATTCAGGAATTCATCTTTTCTTCTTCATAAACTACACAGGATAAACTAATGGCATGATGAATAGAGAGATTTAAGGTAATTAGAAGGAATGAGCCCATTGCAATATATTTTTTATAAAGCTCTCATCTATTAAAATGATATAAAATCGATAAAGTCTAGGAAGAATAAACAGTTCAACTCTATCAAATACCAGTCACAGCTACATGTACGTTCACGGTACACCAGTCTGGTAAATGCAGCTGCAGTCAGGAATAAGTGTATTATCAAGATAATAAATCAATTTGGTTTGTGAACAAGTTTGCCAAATAGAGAGCAAAGAAGCAGTAGAGAAGGCAAATATTGCAATACTTACAAGAATCTGAAGTGCGACTTGCTCTCGATGCAACTGATCTCCTTGGCAGACTGGCAGTCCTACACATAGAAAGTGATGTAATGTTGTTAAAGATACCGGGAACTGGCATATTATAGAACATGCATAAACACAATACCTGACAAATCACATTAAGAAAACTTGAGAATAATGAGATTTTATAAACGACACAAGCTAAACAAAAAAAGCATACAATCGCAATATCAAAGAATATTTAAAAAATCATCAATAAAATATTATCCTGACAGATAATACACATAAAAGTAATTGATTGCTCAGTATTTTGATATTGAAATGACCAGCAATCAATCAGTCATTACTGGAAATCATTTAAATGTCAAAATGGTATGAAAACTTGAAAAAGTAAAAAAATGTTTTGTTTTAGAAAATAAGCTGGACATGTTTTTTTTTAATAGCGATATATACCATCACCCTTGGAGAGAGAATCTAGGAAAGTATAGTTCAGTACTTCTTGTCCCAATTTTAATGAAAGAGCATGATGCCGGTTATAAGTTCATAGGTAAATAAGAGACATTGAAGTACGTCAAGGGCAAAGATAGAGTAGTGAAAATGAAAATATAAATCCTACATAAGAACAAAATATAAAGACAAACAAAAACTGGAATTAAACTGACAGGTAACACATGCTTATTATCAGTTTGTAACATTATTAACCACATATTTATGTGGTAAAAATAAAAATTAAAGTACAGTCCTGGGTAGGCAACAAGCTTTTGGGGAAAGTGAAATTTCTCATTAATCAATTAAAGAATCCTTTAACTTCATACAAGAGACCTGTATTTATATAATTAATTTCTCAATTGCTTTGAAATATTCACTTTTCCTCGAAAATCCCATGATCTAGATACATGTACATAACATAAAGCAATTTCTAAATGACGATGGCCAATCCAGACCCTTGTTGCATATGAAATTCATTAAAACACCAACCCAATCAGAATCGTTCTCTCATATAGGTGATCCATCACATACCTTTCTGGTATGTGACATAGAACTGCACTTTATATTGAACAATGATTACTAAATCCATTCCATTTGACCACAATACAACCCATGAAACCACTGTCTATGATACATAGGAAGACTTACACTGTGCTGTATGTATGATGTCATATTGTATGGAGGGCGTGCAGATAATATTGTGGGAGAGAGAAAGAGACAAAGTACCCAAGAGAAAAGAGAGAATTATTAAATGCAATGCAAACATGAACAATCATTGTTAGATACATAGAGGTAATAAAAGGATACAAGAAATTGTTAATACAAGTTAATATACACAGGAAGAGGAATGTTACTGGGCAATGATTCAGAATACAAAGGTAAATGGGGTTACTCTAGCTATTAATAGTTTGGAAGATAAAACAAAGTCAATACATTTCAAAGGGCATTATAAATATCATTCCATTAGCTCTAAGAAATCAAATGAACTGATGGTGTTTTTCAATAAGGAAAGGGTCATCCAAATGCATTTTGCAAAGCTTTCAACAGGTTACATTAAAGAGAAATTCCAGTCGTTGCAGTAAACACTGATTTCATGAGAAAGTCTGTAAAACAAGGCTTAATTGTCAGTATATCATCGAGGATCTAGATCTGGTACAGTTACATTAACTGAACTTTGTGAAATCTTGAAATCTACGCTGAAAAATGTTCACACCGAAGATCCCCAACACAGATAAGCGCACGTGGGACAATGTATAATTATTGCTTAGGGCGTCGGGCCCGACGCCCTACCCGATTCCTGTGCTTATTTGCTGATTTCTCAGCAATTACACAATTTCTTCCAGAATTCTTTGGCACATGCGTTTTATTTATACAAACAGACACTTTGGTGGTCATTTCATTGGATTCTGTACGAACTCATTTTGATATCGTTACCAAAACTAGCAGTTACCTTTAAGTTTGATCTATTTTTCTTTTTTGATTTTTTTTTAAGAATGCACATTCACAAAACACAACTGAAATTAAATTTGTTTATACCCCCCCCCCATCTGTTTCCGTTTAAGTATTGCAATGTTAAGACTCAATCAATTTCACATGTTTTTTTTTTTCATTGCTTCCACATACATACTTATACATGAGAAAATGAATTATAGCTATTTTTTATAAGAGTAAATATTCGGAAACTATGACAACTGCAGCATGCAACTGCACAACATAATATTGATAATAATCTAATCTACATTTGCTTTTATAAAGATCAATACTAATGGAAATGAGTACAAATGATGAAAAAAGGGGAAGACTGCAAAGAACAGCGATGAAAGAGGAAATGAAAAGAGGGAATTTAAGGCAATCTTGGTTGGACTAATTAATACAGAGACTGAAAGTTCACAAAAGGACATCAGTAGACATTCAACTTATCATTCAGGTTAAGTAAGCTATGTTGTCTCTGGTTAAAATCATTTTACATATTTACAGACCATAATAAGGATCTGATTTTTTTTTAACTCTCACCTAACTTAGAATAGGAAATGAGAGAGAAGTAAAGAAAATGGATGGAGGCAGAGAAAAACAAAATGTGTCATGGGTATAATCCAGTGGAAGTACCAAATGTAAAATGAAATTATAAGGAAGATGGAGACAGAGAGAAAGATGTAAATAGTATGAAACCAAGTAGATCAAACAAATCAATTCATCTAATTATTTCTAGCAAGCAAGCAAGGGGCAAAACAAGCAAATAAAACATAAATCATAAAACTGCAACTGAAAGTATAAGAGGGGTTTGGTGTGCGTACTTGTAGTCCCTAGCCAACCTTAGGTTTTCATGTGAACTGGCTGTGGATGATCGTGAAAGCGGCCTGCCATCAAGGGAGGTACAGCTGGATGCCTGGCTCAGCTCTCCTTGTAGCATCTTCTGCTTGGAGGCATCAAGGTTGTTAAACATCTTGTCTGCATGGCTCTTGAAGTGCTCTGAGAACTTCCAGAATGCTCTGTTTGGGGAAGAGAAAGTAAAGGGTAGTCATTTCTTCTACTTGTAATAACAAATAGTAGAAATGTGAATAAACCACAAGTTTCACAAAGGAACAACACATAGATAAGAACTTTCTATTACATTCCTGGGGGCCGTTTCATAAAGCTGTTCGTAAGTTAAGAGCGACTTTAAGAACGACTGGTGAACCCTTCTTGCGCGCTAACCATCGCCAATTCAATATACCATTTACCAAAAGAAAGGATCACCAGTCGTTCTTAAAGTCGCTCTTATCTTACAAACAGCTTTATGAAACACCCACCTGATCATTTTCCATATTCCCCATCTTGTGAAAAAGAGTCAAATAACTGACTGCTATGTTAACGAAAGAAAACCACTGATTTAAAAATAACATCTAAACCTTTCAATCCTCACCTACATAATATTAAAAAAAAATTTAAAGGGGTCATGCTGTTTTTACTGGTGCATGTATTCTAGAAACAATACATGAGAAATTAACTCAAAAGACTTGGCAATAGAAACTTACTTTCTTGAGACAGCCCTAGCTTCTGAATCTGCATCCTCAATACCCTTGTGAATGACCTCACAGAGAAGGCTAGCATGCCTCTCCATTGCATGTGTGTCCCATACATTCAATACCGTGCTTATGTATGTAAACGTTTGCCTGAAAAGAATCCATAAGAGAAACAAAGCTATTAATTTAGCTGTTAATATTAGCCTCTAAATAAACCAATCAAAGAAAGTTACAAGCAATAAATAAAGGGAATTAACTTCAACAATATTTGCCAATATGCTATATTTCTTCACGTTTCTCATGGTATCTATCGTGGAAAATTTCAATGACAAAACTTTATACAACGTGATCTCTGAACAGTGAATATTATCCATGAAAATTTCAATACTCTTTTAATGTCAATTTACTTCCATGGCAAAATTCCAACAAATTTCCAGTTTTGAACAGCCACTTTCCTGATTCTCTGCCAATGATAAAGCAATTGAATCAGACTGCATTATATAAACTGGGCTTCAAAATAAGCAGAAAATTGTTTTATTCGAAGCACTGTGACATAATTTCTCAAAACTACGTTTTTTTTTTTTTTACAGGGATGGAAGGGGTTTAGTGCTGAACTGATAGATCAAACATTCTTTTGAACAAGAGTGTCGCTAAGGCGAGCACATAATACAACCGTCTGTAACGCGGAAAATGGAGCTATTGGTCAAGCAAGAAAAATTACTGAAGTTATCGTATTTACAAGGAAAATTTATGGACGGACAGACAGTCCGTCGAGACGGGCATATAAAAAGTCACATCATAGTGAGTAGATGACATCATCAGTTCCCTCATTCGCATACCACCTGTGTTGCGT
Source organism: Lytechinus variegatus (assembly GCF_018143015.1). Taxonomy (NCBI): domain Eukaryota; kingdom Metazoa; phylum Echinodermata; class Echinoidea; order Temnopleuroida; family Toxopneustidae; genus Lytechinus; species Lytechinus variegatus. The sequence goes on from NC_054742.1 coordinate 34,562,445, forward strand.
AGATGGCTTTTTTTCAAAATTAAGTGAAATGTGCCCTTTCTACTTAATTCTACATCCAGTTTTGATAAAATTTTCATTATCATGTTAATTTATAATAGAGCTCATTATCTGGATGGACTCGGCCTTAAAAATTTCAAGTAAGAGAACAGTACTACAGTGCGTATCAAAAAAAGTTTACACTTTGAAAAAATCCTGTAAAACTATGCATTTGTAATATCCTGAAGATTTTTCAACATTTTAACATTGGTACAGGTCCATTAAAGCAAATAACGATATAACTTCAAAAAATATTTCCGCTTGAGTGAGCACTACTTACTTTTGAAAAGTTAGTGAAAAATAATTTGCGCAGAACATTGAAATAGTTATGCGAATAAAAGTAGACCGTAATCATGAAGAACACATGGAATTTAGCTAGTAAAATTGATTTGAAGATATCTTCTACTTTGTTAGACTTGTTTCCTTGCCCAAAACACATCGAAGAGTGCATTTCGCCCTACCCCATTCCCCCAGACAGCAAGCCCATCGTGACGATATTTGCTTTACACCGAGGTGTGATTTACATGGAATGGCTTAAGCTTGATTTTCATTATGTTTACCATTGCTAAAATTGAGAAAAGTTTGGAGAAACAAGTATTAAATGAAAAATGAAATGTAAACCCACTTTCAATGATAAAAACTTAGTGAAAAATGCTGGAGATGTCTGATATAAACTTTTCTTCAGATTCAGTTATGTCCTCAGATCCAGCTGGCACAAATAGGGTAAACGTGCTTAATAAGAGTTGAAATTTCACTATGGGTGGCAAAATTGTTACAAAATGCTGGAATGTATCCGTTTTATTTCAATTGACTAAAAGTGCAAGGGAAATGTATGATAAATGTTTCGTAGGGTAAGTTTGATTTCGCCCTTTCCCCTTGACACAGCATGAAAATGAGCATTTCTGCGCAAACAAATTTCTGCGAGCTTTACAGAAATGGACAGTGCTCACTCAAGTGTAACATTCTGACAAAACTTTTACTTTCATTGGATAGATGAGACCCAAACCCAAGATTATACGTGCAAAAATTACCCACATGTTGTATATTTTTAAATTCCCAGGGCTTTTTCAAAGTGTAAACTTTTTTTTGATACGCACTGTATATAAATATTGAAATTATGCAGGAATTATAACAATTAATCCAATTGATTGATACAAGAGACTTTTTGAAAGATCAAGATCACAAATACTATTACTTACTTCCTAATGGCAGTTGACTTAGAAGTTGCATTGCTTTTCATAATGGGTATAAGCCTAGGTGAATGTGTATGCTGTGAAATAATGAAATAATAAGTTAAGTTAATAAGTTAAGATTACAGAAATGTGACATAAATAAGGAACAACTTGGCAAAAATTTCATTTTTTACATGTTTTATTACTTGGAAAATCATACATTTCTGTAGTCAAGTCTTGTTGTAACCCCCCCCCCCCCTGATTTTGATTCCTACTACTCTGTAATATACCATATTCTATTCATATTAATAGAATTATTAAAAAGATGCACAAACAACATATATTTTTTCTTCAAGGAGACATTCTGAATTATACGCTGATCTAAAATTCTTTAAAAAAAAATTAATATATCTTGAAAGAATCATGGGAAACATGTACCCGACATGGAGGTGTAAATATTTCCAAATACTTACCCTAATGATAACGTCTATTGCAACCATGCTTGATGTGGCCATGACCTTTGCACTATTCTGAATGAGAATAAATAAATGGGGAAGGACAACCTCTGCAGCATGGTCAAACTGCCGCTTCAGACGAATTGATAAAAACCTGGAAGGGTAGAACACGATAAAAACTTTGTCTTCAAGTACAGAAATGGGTTCTAAGCATCAAGTCTCTCTGAACAATAAAATTCATTGCCAAGCACAAATTAAAAAAAAGATATATATTCAACAATGCATATATCACTAATAACAGACTATAATGTAACTTTCAAAGACTCACTGAGCTTTTACCATGTTAAATACTAATGAATGCACAGAAACTTGGTTTTGTGGGTAAACTCGGCTATTAATACAGGTTGGGCCCATGAAACTGCACTCCGCTATTACATAAGGCAAGACATCCTAAGTATAAGCTTTGGTCCAATGTATTAAAAGGTAAGATAAAATCGTGATATGGAACCTTATCAACTCATTGGCTGAAATCTATTAAATGACCATTCATTTCTTTCAGCTAACAGTAAAATTGGACTGGTAGTCATGACTATTTCTAATGACCGGTTATGGTTTTGAGGAGAGGATGGTTCATTAAATAACAAGGATCAACATCTTATGAAACATACAATACTCAGCAAATTTGCTCAGGTATTAGAATAACATGCACATGTTACCTTTAAATAAGTATAGAACTGTCCAAAAGGTACACTCTACATGTAATTCTTACTAATGCCCTTGATGTACATTATTTGTATATGCTAACTTTGCAATCCAATGGTAACTTCCATGGAATCTTTAAATTTGAATGGCTGTTGAATATCCTCAAGGCAGTAGTTACAATATTAAATGGCAAATGAACCTTCATGCAATGGGGTACTGCCCATTATAACAATCGATGCAGTACCAATGCACAAGATAGCACACTCTCACAGAAAGTATATGTATCAGGCAGCAGAGTTCCCTGATCTGTGCTGTATTGTAACAATATCCACTGAAACTTACATGGATTGGTATAAATTCAAGTGATTTTATACAAATGAAAACAAAATAATGGCATGAAATGACATTATGACAGACTTCAAAATGTGGATAGATAGCAAAAGAAGTGAACTCACGCTAATGTGACACAAGCTTCTCGTAAGACCTGTGACCTTAGATCTTTGACTGACAAAATAAGGGCTTCTTCCATCTGCCTTAGTGATTGCCCAAAGCAATCATATTCTGCTGCACCGGCTATGATGAATGCTCGTAATTTCTTCAACTGAAAAAAAAAGAAAGCAAATAAAACCCTTTGCTTTAGACTGATATATGGTGGTCCCTATACAAAGCCTAGATAGGAAATCAAATGGTTAACGCTAACGCTTATAATAATAGATAAGTGCCCTGTTTTGCACAAAGTGTTATCAATTGCCGTTACTAAAATTTGTGACAAATTTGCCATCAACCAATCAAATGGCATGATTTCAAAACAAATGATAGTACCTTTTTGATGGTTTATTAAGGCACAATAGAGTAAACCAACCAATATCGTGTGGCAGGAGACATTTTCATTGCAAGTCTGCAAAACCAACGGCTGTTAACTATCCAACTTCTTTGTTATACCATGATTGAATGAAACTCGTTATTGATAAACTTCTTTATGAGGGTCCCAAGGCCCCTGTCAGATACACACAACCATACTTTTAATGAAATTTAGTGTGAGTGATTATTGAGCAATTTAAGTCTATTCATTCTTCTTTTAATTTGTGTACCACCATGATTTGTATATCAATGGATGAAAATGCATCAGAATACAATACATAATCTATATATATTTCTATGAATTTCAAGAAGATTTTATAATATACTAATTATTTGCTCATGCACACAAAACTGAAATTCCTATATCATTTGGAAGTCCTTTAAATTTGAAAAAAAAAAAGAAAATCAATTATTCTAAAACACAAGTGGAACGCCTCTGGCAGTCTCGTCTGCATTCCGCAATTCGATATAGCAGCAGAGGTGACTATGAAAACAGGTATTGAATAATTATTCACAAAAGAATACTATGTCCACTGACCCAAGATGACCTTTGACCATGATCATGTGACCTAAGACATGTGAATCAATCAATTATACTTGATTACCCTTATGTCTATGTTTCATGAACTACATGTGTAGATCCATACACTTTCTAAGTTATGATGCAAATTCAACAAATACCCCCAACATGGCCAAAGTTCACTGACCCTAAATGACCTTTGATTTTGGTCATGTGATCAGAAACAAGCACAAGATATTCAGGGTTACATGGTTACTATAATGTCCCAATTTTCATGAACTCAATCAATAAACTTTAAAGTTTCCACCAAAACCACCCACATTATCAAAGTTCGTTGACCCTACATGACCTTTGACCTAGATCATGTGATATGAAACTTGCACAAGATGTTCTGGGATACTTAATTGCTCTTACGTCTAAGTTTCATGAACTAGATCCATAAAATGTTAAAGTTATACCCCCCAAATACCCCCCAACATGATCAAAGTTCGTTGACCCTAAGTGACCTTTGACCTTGGTCATATGACCTGAAACTCGGGCAGGATCTTCAGTTATAAATTATCACTTTTATGTCTAATTTTCATGAACTAGGTCCATATACTTTAGAAGTTATGACAAAATTTCAAAAACTTAACCTTGGTTAAGATTTCAATATGATTCCCCCAACATGGTCTAAGTTCATTGACCCTAAATGACCTTTGACCTTGGTCATGTGACCTGAAACTCAGGTAGAATGTTCAGCAATTCTTGATTACCCTTATGTCCAAGTTTCATGAACTAGGTCCATATACTTTCTAAGTTATGATGACATTTTAAAACTTTAACCTTGGTTAAGATTTCAATGTTGACGACGACGCCACCGCCGTCGCCTACAGTCTCGTTCTGCTATGCAGGCGAGACAATATTGCTTCTCCCTTTCCCATAATTTAGGATCACAAGAATATGCAAGTGCAATTGAATAACCTTAATGGTCAAAGTAATTTATTATAATCCAAACTAGAAATTCATCATAATAAAACATGAGCAAGGACAGTTTTATGAATTAAAGTTTAATTGTTAGCCTAAAATTAGTACTTCTCATGGAGTCAATCTTGACTGACAGGCTTTGTTTTTCTAGGAAGCTGTTGAGTTATTTCAAGACAGATTTCTCCTAAACTTCAGGCCCCACCAGACCAATTCTATCCTAAGTCACTAAATGCAACAAGTTGTAATTTATCGTCATGACAACTGGCATTGCTTAATTGAAGACCAAAATCATATCCGCTAATTCACATCCGCTGCTCCCTTTATAGTGCCAAGATTTTGCAACTAATTTGAGTGGATCCATTGGAGTATACTCTAAATTAAATGTATCCTGTCTAATGGGAGTAATTCATCATTCAATGGCACACATGTAACTATTCTGAGGTCTCTCTTTCTCTCCTTTTCTCATTTCACACGGAATAATATTATCATTTTTTTTACATGAGTAATCATTGTGTTAATCCCTAAAACAATGACCACTTTAGGGTGGCATCATACATCAACCGATTATGATGTTCTTCATGCCCCCAAACAAAAAATAAATGAATAAACATACAGATAAAACATCAATTGATGAAATAATTATTAATAAATGAATTCATCAATAAATGGGAATAAAATAAAATAAAACATACGAAATGAATAAAATAATAATAAAAAAAGAAAAAGAAAAATAATAAAATCTTGAAATACAAATATTTCCCTAAGTCAGTCACCCACTATCTTCAACTTCTTTGACCACATGCACAGAATTTGCCTTGAAGTGCTCATGTTGGTTATCAGAAAGAACAAGATAAACGTAGAAGGAATTTTATTTAGAAGTAAAAACTCTGACAAGATCAAATAATATGATTTACTCATTCAGTGAACAGGATCCTGTTTCATAAAGACAATTTTTATCAGGCAATCCAATTAGTTTTATTCAAACAGAACTGCAAAATTTATGGAACAGGCCCCTGCTCAAAGGAGCTGTTGGCATGAGCACATATCAATAGATATTGGATTACAGAACTTTGCAGTCTAACCTTCATGATAAAATAATGATTTTTCTTCATTTTATTTTAACTTTGGTACTTTCTTTCCTTTTAAATTGATTGTGTTATGTCCGTTTAGGGTTTGTAAGGTTTTGCTAAATGTTAAATTCATTTTTATTTGCATCATCTTATTTATATCATTTATTTGAAATATGCTCTCTTTTCATGTGTTCTTGTATATTTCTTGGTTTTAATTGTTTGTATATTGGTGGCAGCATTTGACAAGACCTCAATGTTCATCAAAGCTGTCTCCACATGCTATTTTATTGTATATGTGTTTTTACCTTGTAATTGTTTTTAATTTTGAATGAATATTGAAATTGAATTGAAATGTATCATAAGCAAATGCTACTTCAATAAACCAAACTTGAAGAACATTTATGCCAAGTAAACAAGCAACAAAATCTCTACTTACTGCTGTCACTCGAAGTTCCCAATCTGCTTTATCATTACTTAGAATGGTAGACATCTTACTAAGATCATCCTCCAGCTGTTTTGTTGTGAATATCTGTTTGGGAAGAAAAAATAAAAGTTGGTAAATGTGTTATTTTGGCCAAATGTTAAGCATAAATATTAGAAAGCAAGCAAGCACATGATCAATGGCTTGGATCCTTTCTGAGGGACCGTTGGGTGTTTACATAAGTTGTTTGCCAAATTTACAAATGACTTTATGTATGACTGAATAAATAACTTTCTGAGTGACATAAAAACGGACTGGGGTATACTGTGCCAAAATCATGTTATAAAATTTTCCAGACTTATCTAGAAATGAATGGAATGTTCTGTAAATAATTGAAAATTAGATTGTGCCATTGAATACATTATTTCCTAAAAATGTTGTCTGAAAGTATGGATGTTAGGCAAAATCAGGATATTTCGATGTCAGCTCAGTGGTTAAGATATAAATTTTCCACCCATATTGCAATTGTAATTAATTTATGAGGCACCCCTGTTCATGAAGTACAAGACTACAAAGCCTAGTGTTTAATAGTTTCAATCACAGAATCTAAATATGAAATATGATCTAGATACACACTTTAACAATAAAATGTTTTGCTTTTAGACATCTGTGTTTAATTCATCCACAGTCACACTCTGCTAAAATATTACAGAAAGTAGGGAGTTCATATTCCAGTCACTCATAAAATCATGAGTAACCTTACAACAGTTTCATGAGAGAGCTATCAAGTTTATATGAATAATGCCTTCACAAAGTTCACTATCAACCACAATTTGCCCTTGGATTCCAGAATATGAGGCCACCACTGCCCTTCTAAATATCACAATATATAGTGCCATAAAAGGGCTTTAATAGGCAGATGGTACACCTCTTTTTGCCAGGCTAAGAGTTTGCTGCTATGTGGGTATGGCAATGAAGGGTGTTACCTCTATGTGATGAGATACTTACTGAAACACTAGGGACATCTTCATAGGCAGCTTGGAAGAAATTCTCATCTACTGCACCACTGCTGGAACCTGATGGGCACATTTCGAGAGAAACTTAGTATGTTATCTAGTTTTAAATTTATTATGTCTGTCCCAAACTAGCAATTTCTGAAGGAGAGAGGGTCTGTTACTCAGTTCTGAACAAGGCATTTTCACAAGTTATAAAATACAAACAAATATATTCATGAAATATATTCATGAAATCACATCACTTTTTGAAATCAATGTGTACATCCCCTCTCCTTGCTACTTGATCTGCCACAAGCATTATATTGGTAAATATTAACCCTTTCAATGTTTCCTTCCACTAAGCAACAATACTTCTTTAGCAAGTACACCTGTATAACCCTCAAGGCCCAGATTTAGATCAGCTGATTGGATAGCATACAATTCGTATTCTTATCACATTATTCCAAAATGTACATGATTCCATGCCCATAAAGACCACTCAAGCAGTTAGTAATTTCGATGCACATTTAATAAAGTGATAGTAATGATCTACCTGTTGATGGTCTACTAATGGACTTTCGTTGTGTTGTGGATGCAGCAGGTCTCTTTGCAGGAGCAGTCTTTTGAACAGCAGCCTGTGGATTGATAAACATTAGATTACCACAAAATCCTTTATGACAAATCCAAAGGCAAATCCAAGGGCATGTCAATCAATTTTACAAAAGATAAAGATACATTATATATATACACATATATATATATATATATATATATATACACCACAATTTGAAAAGAGTGTTAAATGAGCATAGGGTTGCTACAAATTTGAACTAAATCTACAAGGATAAGCAAACTGTTATAATCCACAGCAAAATATCATTTGGGTTATACCCATATATCTTGTTAAAATTTGGGGTTTTGCACACATTACACATTCATCTTGTTATCATTTATAGAAAGAATATTTTAACAGATATACATAAACCAATACAATAAACCAGTTACACTCATATACTGTACCAATAAATGTTTAAGAAGGAATAAGGATAGCAACATCTAAAGGAAACAAGTGGAATGCCTCTGGCCGTCTCACCTGCATCACGCGGTTCAATATAGCAGCAGTGCTGACTTTGCATACTACTCTAACTCGCACAAGATGTTCAGTGATACATGGTTACTCTTATGTCCTCTTTTTATGAACTAGACCAATAAACTTACAGAGATATGATGGTTATTCAACAAAAAACCCCAACATGGCCAAAGTTCATTGACCTTACATGACCTTTGACCTTGATCATGTGACCTGAAACTGGAACAGGATGTTCAGTGATACTTGATTACTCTTATGTACAAGTTTCATGAATCAGATCCATAAACTTTCAAAGTTATGATGGTAATTCAACAGATACACCCAATTCGGCTAAAGTTCATTGACCTTTGACCTTGGACATGTGACCTGAAACACGCACAGGATGTTCAGTGATACTTGGTTACTCTAATGTCCAAGTTTAACGAACTAGACCAATAAACTTTCAAAGTTATGATGGTAATTCAACAGATACCCCCGATTCGGCCAAAGTTCATTGACCCTAAATGACCTTTGACCTTAATCATGAGACCTGAAACTTGCACAAAATGTTCAGTGATGCTTGATTACTATTATGTCCAAGTTTCACGAATCAGATCCATAAACTTTCAAAGTTATGATGGGAATTCAACAGATATCCCCAATTCGGCCAAAGTTCATTGACCCTAAATGACCTTTGACCTTCATCATGTGACCTGAAACTTGCACAAAATGTTCAGTGATGCTTGATTACTATTATGTCCAAGTTTCATGAATCAGATCCATAAACTTTCAAAGTTATGATGGGAATTCAACAGATATCCCCAATTCGTCCAAAGTTCATTGACCCTAAATGACCTTTGACCTTGGTCATGTGACGTGAAACTCATGCAGGATGTTCATTGATACTTGATTAACCTTATGTCCAAGTTTCATGAACTAGGTCCATATATTTTCTAAGTTATGATGACATTTCAAAAACTTAACCTCAGGTTAAGATTTCGATGTTGATTCCTCCAACATGGTCTAAGTTCATTGACCCTAAATGACCTTTGACCTTGGTCATGTGACATGAAACTCTAATAGGATGTTCAGTAATACTTGATTAACCTTATGGCCAAGTTTTATTAACTAGGTCCATATACTTTCTAAGTTATGATGTCATTTCAAAAACTTAACCTCAGGTTAAGATTTGATGTTGACGCCGCCGCCGCCGCCGTCGCCGTCGGAAAAGCGGCGCCTATAGTCTCACTTTGCTTCGCAGGTGAGACAAAAAATCAAGTGTGCAAGAGTATTCCAGCATACTAAGTTTTAATAAACCAGGGGGCCGTTTCATAAAGCTGTTTGTAAGTTAAGAGTGACTTTAAGAACGACTGGTGATCCTTTCTTATGCGTGAAACCATCGCTAATGAATATACCATGTGCCATAAGAAAGGATCACCAGTCGTTCTGAAAGCCGCTCTTACTTACATGTACGAACAGCTTTATGAAACATCCACCAGTAAACATGAGTACATAGTCCCTATTCAGGATATATTTCAAGAAAAAAAAAGATAACAGGTTGAAGAGGCTTTGTAATTTATGAGTTAGTAATGAGAATAAAGAATGTAAACACCTGAGACTCTAATCTATGTGTAAGTATGACATGTAGAAATCAGAATTGCCAATGATTGTATATTTTTTTTCTTTTCAGTTACACTACTAGAATGAGATCATGATCAGCAATGATTTCAACCATTTCTAATGAACTTCAAGAACTCCAAACCAAAGGTCAAATGTAAGTAGGTATCACACAGCAAGCATTAGTCTTTTTTAGGGAAAAAGTGCAAGCTCTCACCTCAGCTGCGGCCCTCATAGCCACCTTCTTCGCAACAGCACTTTTGGCTTTTGCGTTCCATGATGATGTAGAGGTGTCGATTTTAGAATGCCGCGATTTTTTTGACTGGTTATGGGTTATGAAGGGGTGTCGTTTGTAAAAGAGCATGCAAAACAAAATACAAATCATAATAGCGAAAGGTGCAACAGATGCATATGTGTGGTTCTTTTACATGTATTATTAGAAGGGAATATCAAGCAAATTAACTGCATGCTTATTTACATACATTTACAAAAACTCTTTAAAAAACAATCTATTGTTTACATTCAACAAAATCAAAATAACAAAATTAACACATATCTAATTAACTAAATAAAAGACAGCCTAAAAGAAATTTTATTTCACCCTGTATAATGAAGGTTAAATATGATGCCAAATAAAATGAATGTAAATAGTATTAGTAGAAACATTATAATCCCTTTTAAATAAATAATTCATAATTTTGATTAATCAAATGTGCACTTTATCCTTTATTTTCTGAATGATATGATATACATGATATAAGAAACCATCCCTATCTCAATACATATTCACACTCCTTTCATTGAATAGATAAGATATATGGAATCAAATGAGGATCAGCACCTACATGTAACACTAACAATAAACTAAACACAATACCAGAACATGCACATTCAACAAAACTAAAACAAAACAGCTGGCATAATACATACAGATCACAATGAAATGACTACATGAAGAGTTACGACACAAAGTATCTATAAAAGACATGGAGCACTTAAATGCATACTTTTATTTTTTTGACAGAAAGTTGTTTTTATACTCTGAACAACAAAGCTAGGTAGTAATCAAACTGCCAATCAGTATCTCATTCTTAATCATTATCTTAAAAAAGGTAACTCCTACCTTCATTTAACAAGAAATTTTCAATGTAGTTCTTTAGTTTTTTTTGTGTATCTCTTACTTGAATTACTTATTAAAGTGTACTATAGTTTTGTGAATACACTTCTTTGATCATGACTGTATGCCATTATTGTTTAGCTAAAATAAGCACAACATGAACTTTCTAATGAAGTCTGATGACATGAACTATTCTGAACACTAATCAATACAAGTATGTTTATAATGTAGCTATCAATTAGTGAACATTCATATTTCCCCATAAATTGGAGAAAAAAAGGTAAGTTATGTAAAATATAGTACTAAAGTATCATCTAAAATTCAAGTGTAGTACTTACTGAATGTATGGGAAAATTTAGATTTTGCAATTTTTTCAGCCATTGGCATTTTAATAACATCTAGAGCCCTCTCACAGTAATGCTTTCATTTTAAAATAGCCTTTGAGTGAATAATTACAGATTTAATAATTTGATATTAGGAAGCTCCTGACAGAGATTAAATAAAGAAGACAAAAATATGCAAATGTTTAATTTCAATAAGGCACCTAGTTGAAAAAAATGATGGAATTTGTGTTAATTTGTCTTATCTTATTTTTTAAAATAAATCCTTCACATAATAATAATATATGGGGATTTACCCAAACTATAGACTTTAAGGATAAAGAATGATGAGATAAATTGTCAGGCATTTCTTTCTTCTTTTCATTTCACCCTTTTTTGTTTTGGAAATGGGGTAGTAAATTGATCTTTAAAATTAATGTTTTTAATTTCTTAAGAAATCAAAGATCTTGCTATAAAAAGGTAATTAATACCTCATGGTAGAATTTGAACCCATAATCCTCTAAATGAAAGATGAAAATCCAAAACACTATATGATGCTTACAAATAGACATGAAGAGTATCATGAATGGATGTCTGCAATGATTTAATGAAGGTGATGACAAGGATGTAGAATGTTCAAATCCATATTATCAAATCTATGATGATTTCCAATGTGCTACATGATGTGTATGTGACACCAACTTAAATCATTTTTTTATTATCATTCTTAAAATCAATCTTGCACCAAGACAGCATCTAATGATACAATGTACTAATTCCTATCATTAAACATATCCATTCTGGTTCTCAACAAACACTCTACCCATGCAATAATGTGTTTCTAGATTGATTCTAACTTACATGTATCATCATATTAACGTAATACTTACAGGCTTACTGTCAGTCTCATCTTGCGATGCTGATGTTTTAGCAGGAGCTGAAATGAAAATAGAAATAGGGGAAGATTGTTACGATACATAGGCTAAAACATGACAATCGTATGATGATTCAAAATGCTGATCTTTAAATTAAAGCGCTAATTTCAGATCTGCATAAACAATGGCAACTTACAAACTTATTTTATTTGTAACTATACCTTAATCAAACAAATGTAAGATATTAAATTTGCATAACTCAACTTTATTAAAAGCAGCCCCACACGCAATATAATCAAGAAATGAAATTAACCTGTTCCCCCCCCACCATTTTCTGAGTAATAAAGTCAACAAAAAATATCTTAAATCAGCATTACAAGGCTACTTTGCGCAGTGATTATCAGCAGAAAGGAATTATTTTAGGCCGTGTTTATGCTTTCACTTTTCAGGCCAGAATCAGCGTTTCCAAACGTGATTAGTCCAAAACACGGTTGCATCCATGCTTACTTTCATTTAAATGCTGTTTCAAAACGCCGATTGTAAACTCACAAAAAGGTGTGTTGGTAAACGTCGTTTGACCAGAATCAGGCTTTCTGGGGAAGTATAAACAGAACCACGATCGTAAACGTGTTTAAATGACGTCATTTGGTACATGCTTCCGGTGACCATCGCATTGCTCCATGTTATCTCCACGTAATAACACTTGGAAAAAAAAAACTTTTGAAAAAAGATGCGCCCAATTTGACCTCGCTTTCCTGCTCAATGAAAATTACGATTTCGCCTCGGAAAAGTCAAGCATAAACAGCACTTCCACAACCATGTTTACGATCGGCGTTTTGAATTGACGTTTGAAAACGCTGATTCTTTCCTCGCGATGGAAGCATAAACACACCCTTATTTATTTAAACCTAGGCTGAAATCTGATGGATTATTTCTATCTGGGTTATCAAAACTTGGCATCACTGAAATTCAATATTCAGAAAACATAAATCTTGAACACCAATAAAATACTTTGAAGGGTAATAATTCTACACAATGTGAATTTCAATCAATTGCATTCAAAGTTCACACTGCTCAGAAATATCTCAGGACAAGTGAAAATCCAGGTACTATTTCCTGATCATAAAAAAAAAACACTCCTTAAATTGGCAATAAATTATTTCCATATAGTTATAATTAAGGTGTAGATGAGTAATGATGAATAAACATACCGTAAGTAACGGTGTATTAACCGCACCCGTGTATTAACCGCACCCCCAACTTTGGACTAAAAAAAAAAAAAAAAAAAAATCTTCTCACATTTACATGCATATTTGAGGTACGAAGAAACAAAATCTAAGTTTTTCAGATTTCCAAAGTATCCAAAGAGATTACCGGTATGCAGAAATATGCTGTTCTTGATCAATTCATCTACAAATGTTAGAAAGAATGGTCCCGACAATATTGGCAACTTACACACTCGCTCACCTCACAGTAAGTGTACACACACAGCACTGCCATTACATTGCAAACTACGATACAGTACAAGTCATGCCAGTACATCTTATCAAATTATGATCTGTGTCTTTCCCAGCGTAGAAGGAAGAAACATTCACATTTCTTGCATCACAATTTCACAATCACTTTCAGAAATTTGATGTCTTAGCATGAATTTTGGATACGGGATTATAGGAAGGTTCAAGAAACAAAGAAATTTGCATTTTTTACAGTTGTTTTTTACGGCTTCGTGCCGTCTCTCTCGTGCGTGGTTTACATGGTATCTTATGAAAAGCAAACAGGAAGGAAAAAAAACAAGCTGGCGCGAAACGGGACTTTGAATAGCGCCAGCTTAAGTCGCACTACAACCACATTACAACGCAATCTCTAAGCTCACTCAACTCTCGCTCAGCGGTGACAAAATATTACCGAGTATGCTTGGCGTCTCTTTTAAATTAGCCAGGGAACTTCACTACTTTGAATCGAGAATAAAGTCAAAATTAGTGTCATGAAGGTGGGTGCGTTTGTTATGGACAACATTTAATGAATATTGCAACAATCGCTTCCCATTACCCGCGGCTCATACCCCTCTAAACGACATTGCCTGGGCGGCTACGCCCGGCCACTCGATGTGTTGTGAACTGGCAGACATCGTACATGTACGGGAGGGGTTACGGCGGGCTGGCTCAGACCCGTCACCGTGTATAAATCGCACCCCCGACTTTTGCTTCTACCCCGCCGAGAAAAAGGTGCGGTTAATACACCGTTACTTACGGTAACTTATCAACTATCAAGTATCATTACTAAAAACAGTACTTCACATAATAGTATATTTGACTGGTGACAAAAAAGTGAAAGAGTATAAACATGAAATATACTGTAATAGACAATAATCTATAGTAATTGAAATAGTGATATAATGATCTCAAAGCATTGCTAGGACATTTCTTGTAAAATGGAATGGAAGGTTGCTATTTAATAGCAACTTTATCACGTAATGGCATCACTCATGAAACACATGTGGCTGCTATTTCAATGGTAAATTAAAGGAGTTATCTCTGGCATGGCCTGTAATGGGTTAACCAAATCAAGGTTTTCGGCAGGCTATATTGAGAGCTAATTAAGGCTCGGGTGTTATGTTCCATGGTGGAGCGTTATAACAGACTTGTATTGCGGTGTCACGTGTGCATGCATTCCTTGACATGTGTACTAGTATTCACTCCATATTATAAAAAAAGTCTATTAAATAAACACACAAGTTCATGTTCATGCACCATCAATATTGTTCATTTGTAGCATTTGAGTTACTTTTGTAGTAAAGTAAAATCTAGAAATAATGGCAGCTTTGTGTCACACATTTTGTGAATTTGCTGGGATCATTCTCATGTTTTCATGGTGATGGTAAACATCTTTTATTGATCCAATGTGGTGTTGTAATGCTTGAAATGCCAATTGTGATGATATATTGATCATCTTGTTTATGGAGATTTGTTTCATATTCAGGTACTCATAATTAAGTCATTATTTTAGACCATATTTTAGTTTAAACAGTGAGTTCACAATATGGGCATATTTGTATTTTTTTTACATATTTCAATATACATGTCAGTTATATTTAATTCAAATGAACTGATGCACCAAATTTTAACATTTTGTAACAAGATCTCATATTTTCATTGCAATTTCTGTAACGATATCACAATGCAATAGTTTTCTATAAAAAAAATCAGAATAAAACAGAATATAGAAATGCACTGACTACCGTAATACGTATGTATACAGTGTAGTCTGTTTCTGCCATAATATCATGAATCACCACCATCAGATTTAGAAGGTAAAATTGATAATTTCACAGATAATGGGAAATAAAATGAGAGCAACAAGCTGCCCAGGTCAATATAATTGCAAGTCAATTATTGCATCATTGTTGTCGTTGAATTGCATTTTCATGGAACGAAGCCTGTCAAATAATATACACAGAGTTGGGTGACGGAAATAGAATTTGACAGCTACCTGTGGAAAAAAAAGCACTTTGATCATAAACCTTGCTTTCAATTACCTTGTTGGAATAGTACTTTGATGACTTATCACCTGTAAATAGCATGAAGGTTGTGACACCCACAATAACTGTATCTTTATGAGGGCATAATTCATATTCATTGAACTTTGTTCATCATGTAGAGTCTACATTAACAGAAGCCTGAACTTATCTGGAATTGCAATATGCTCATGAAAAGAGATGATTATTTGGGGAATGCCATTAATAAATTATACAATGTGTCTTCAGAGACCTTCAAATGCAATGCATTCATTCACAAGTGTGATTACTCACTCTATATAATTTTGTCATTTACCAAAGGTATCGATATCATCATCATTCCATGCATTTGAATAGTAAAGGTCACGCTGCATTGAAATTCATATTATTAAAAAACAAATACAACTTTCATCTCAATTCATTTTAACATGTTCGTTTGAGTAATAATCTATGTATTTTTGCAGGTACATAAGATATCCTTGCATACCACCCCCCCCCCCCCACACACACACACAAAATCAAATTTTCAAAAAGTAAAGTGCTGTGATTCAAAACTGAATTGAAAAAAAAAATCTGAAGGTTAAATTAAAAATTGCCAGAATATATACTTTATACTTACGATATCTTGGAGTGAAAAGTGACCTGCGTGGCACTGGTATTGCAGAAGGCTTATAATCCATGTTTGTTATTATCCAATATGTAAAAGCAGCAGGAAATTTGGTAAGGTCTGCACATGCACAAGAATCTCAACAGATAAATGTACTACAGTATGCAGTTCCTATCTCAATCTCTTCTTACAATTTCAATAAATATTTCACTGGGATGGTGAGAAGATGATTGCATATGATGAACCTTCCTATCCCTCAAGAGTATTGATTGATTCTTTATGCCTTAAGGAAAACTTTCTCTATATTACAATCATTGAAGAATACAAGGCAAGAAGAATCTAGCATGCAGCCGCCAACAATGGTAGCTTCATGAAAGCATGCATGATGCAAAATAAATCATCAAGATGAAACTGTTTCGTTTCTGACGTAAACAACAATCCTTCAAAATAAGATGTCGTGCAGCTACAAGTTAACTAAGTTTGCAGACTGTCATAAGGAATCTCACAAGCTCAAACACAATTTCAGATAGGAGTAGCGTAAATTCAGAGAATAAGGTGCTTCAATTGAATTTGCATACGGTCTGGCAGCAATGTTATCTCTCGCTGGCATGTATTCAGATTCAGACAGCACTCACTCTGAATGAAGCCATTTCAATTTCAGCACTCATTATCAACATCCTATCTTCACCTCATCAAAATAAAACAGGGACAATCCAACATGGAGAAGGTAAATTGAATGACTGAAGTCGCCTGCACTTTATAAATATCAAATTGACAAGAGTGACACTATTCAAACTCCTGCATGAGACAAAGGCCACGCTGGAATTTCCTCTGATTATGGCTGAGCATAGCACTGTGACTGAACTAAGCATTTAATCCAAGAGATGTCTTAATCGTTAATCCTTAATCCCATCTTTAAAATTAAAAAAAATTGTTTCCTAATCCACTCCAGGTCAACCATCACATCAGTTAGGCAGCCTATATCACCAAGGTGCTCCAAAGCTTTTATACCACAGAGATTCATCAACTTCAAAAATTGGATTATTTTGTTAAAGAAAGGCGAGCATCAATATCAATCATTCCAAATCAAGGGTGAACCAGCATGAACTGTTGACTGCATCTTCTAATCCAAGGTATGGATGTGACTAGCAAGCAGGACAGATCGATGCATGCATACACACGCCCATCCAAGGTTGATACATGAAGTCAGATGGTGGGTGAATTCTATATTGGTAGTAGAAGGATCCCCCTACGTCAGTCAATCATCATCGATGGAGAATCTCAAGGGCTTCTGACCTTTCGCTCAGGCAGATGACGGGCACAAGGGGTGCAAAGACAATGATGGAAACTCACACATTTGTCTGATTGATACAGAGGGGTGGCCAGTGAGGGTTTAATGAATAAACACTGCCCAGCTCATTAATTTTGTGTTGACTAGTATATTGGATATCCTCCATGGGTGCTATTGATAGTCAAAACAAATAATAAGATATGGGCCTGTTATTTGGTTTGCTTCTTGGGGTATTGAACATGTAAAAGAAATATTCTCTAATGGATGAAAGGAATTAAGGAGCTGGTTACAGCAATCAGTTACGGCTTTCCCAACTGGTAACAAGGAAGGATGACTATAAGAATATATCGATGGTATTCTCTTATCTACTGGTATTCAATGCAACTAGGTTAAAGCTGATCTTCGCAAATTGCAAATTAAAGTTTCCACATTAAGACTACCACTATACTTCAATAAGCGTCCTCGGAATGGATAGCTGTTTGAGTTCTTTCTTGAGCTCTGTCCTCAAAACTATATCCACTTATCCAATTTACTTGACACTGTCATGAAGAGCTCAAACAAAAATGTTCTTTGTAAATTGACAAGAATGAAAACAGTCCCTTCAAAATAGGCATGAATGATAGGAGAGTCACGAACAATTGTTTGAAGTCCTTATTACTCCATATGCAAAGGCTTCAAGACTTGGTAAACTGATACTAGTTATTCAAAGGTGCACATGACTTGTTCAAACAGAATCTCTAATTCACAATGCAGTGGAAATGAAAAATAAAGAAGATTCTAGTTCTGAAGTCCACACAGTATGAAGTACCTGGAAGAAAATCTTTCTCACACTTCTCTTGTATGATTCAACTTTGGACGTCTTGAGTAATCTACAGTATGGGTGGTGGCCTCACAAAATAAATTCAAATGCATTTTGTCAATACTATGAAGTACATGTACAATGTACTCTGGCAGGAGCAACATTCACAAACATGTGTCAAGTTCAGCACAAATACAAAAATAATCAACGCTGGCAAGCGATACTGAATGATTCAGAACAAAAAACAAAACATATTGCATTACAAACACAGCAATATGGCATATTCAATTACATTCCAAGGTCTGCATGCCAGATATGCGACACCCACAAATGAATTCAGTTATCTTTTTCCAGCACATCTGTAGGCGGTTTGGCAATGGGAAGTGTTGTTGTGGTGAACAAGTGGGGGCCCCTTTTCATCTTATGGTGATTCTTCTATTCATCATATGAAAGTAAAAACAAACCCAAGATATCTTTAGGAAAGTGCATAGTTGCAAATGTATATGATGCAGTTTACACTATCCCTGGTGAAAGCAGTACCAATAAATTGATTTAAACAATTTTATTCAGATAAATTTGGTTTCAAGGAAAGAGATAAACAATACAGTTAAAAATACAATGCATGCCATAGAGACTCACTCTATCTGTATACAAAAACAATAAGAAAAAATATGAATCTTGAATGATCAGATGATGACAAGTGACTTGGTTTACTTGGAGTTTTTATCTCAGATCATATCTAGATAATGATTATGACAAGAGAAATCATGATTTAAATAACAAACTCCCCAGAAAAAAACCCAACAACATAATGAAAATACAATGTAGATAATTAATTGGCTAGATTAACAAAAGAAATTAAATGAGCACTCTTTTTGGTAAACAGGAAGAACAGGTCACTTCTTAATTTGGTTCCATGACATTAGCTCTGCCGACAATTACTTCGCTGCAAACTAAACACATTAATGGAATGACTATTAAACTTCGAAGCTGGATTTAACACTATACCCTATCCTAAACCTATTAGGTTTAAGATAGGGTATAGCGTTAAATCCACCCTATGAAACCTAACATAAAACCCTATTACAACCCTAACCCTACATGTACATGTATATCTTAGATGAAATAAAGCCCAGAGCAAATATTGTGTCACCCAAAATTTAATAGCAGAATAATTAAAAGAAGGTATTTTTATAGATCAACATTTACCACTGTAGAGATTAAAACAAACATGGACTTTAAACCCAATTGTAGTCTAATACATTCCATTCAAATCCATTCTATTGTTATATTAGATTGATGGATTGAGAGTTAGTCAGTGTACATTGCAACTTCATGTTTGGTGTGACATCTCACACCAGTATATGTAAATAACAATCTTCAAACCACATTATTTTCACTCCCTCACCTGTCACAATGGTCATGAGTTGCAACATGGTCCAATAATAATTTGGCTAATGCCCATTTGATGATGAAATCTTAATGTCAATAACCTGATAACCCCTTTATCTATTAATCATTTGGTAAAAAACTAAGCCCAAATTATTTTGTTTTCTTTCTTTCGTAGGCATTCATCTTTTTGTCCAAAACACTAAAAAGATGACCTGGAAAAAGACCAATTAATAATTGGCAAAAAATTATTGGGCAATGCTTTTTGATACATCAAACCAGAATCTTATTTCAATGCTTGGCTTTAATCAAGAACACATCACCCCTAGCCCAATAGTTTGAAAATGTTGTTGGTATACTTCTCATTCTTCTTCAATTTATTGCCAGAAGAAAAGAGTGGAGTGGTATAAAAGAGGAACCATTCTCTTGTTATCTATTGAAGATGACACTACATCAACTTCAAAGGAAGACTCATACTAGAGAAGGTCTAAGGTGACAGTGACTGAATTGGTTTTCAAGATGGCTGTGGATTCTTTCATAGACAAGACAATTTCAACATCTGGAGTGGATTGGGAATCCTATAACCATGCACGTCTCCTTTTAAAGGGATAAACAGAGCCTATAATTTTAGAAAATATGTGACATGCAACTAGGCCGAGCTTGTTTTCTGTAGTTCCTAAAGTTAGACAAAACAGATAATTTAACATATATTCATGTCTAGAAAGGTTTATTTATGAAACTACATACTTGTACTCTTATTATTAATTGTGGCTTCTTTGAAAGTTATACTAAAAACTTCCAATCATTATCATCAGCTCAGCATCATCATCATCATAATTGCTATTATCACTATTATCATTATTATTATTGTTGTTGTAGTTGTTGTCATTAATATTTCCTAATCCCCATCACCATCAGCAAATACTGTTTACCAAGTACATGCTTTCCTGACAAGACTTGTACATTCAGACTGGACAAAATCAGTTATAATTTCATGCAAAAAAAAAGAAAGGAGAAAAAAAACCAAAGACACAATGACATTGCTGAAGAACAAATAGTCATGACTGTTTCCACAGGTCTGAACCAATTCTAAACAGACTTGCACAGACCATCGCAAAAAGACCAATTATAATTCTGGGTTATCAATATAGGCTGCCTGACACACTGTGATATCAGCAGAAACATAATTACATTTGCCGTCCAAGCCAGGTGACTCATCTATATCACAGCTGAAACAAAGCACATTAGTTTATTTCACTTATCATTATCTATTGCACTTCTCTCTTTCACTATTGTAAAATTGTTTATTCATTCAGTCTGCTCAACTGCTGATACGGCAGAGTATTCTATGCAGCCACTTACACATCAAATATTACATGGCTGTTCTCCTTTTTCTCTTTCTTTTAATACCCTGAATAGGAAAAGATATTTTGATGATAACAAATGTCTCTTTCTGTCTCACAAGTACTTACAATGGAAAAGTCATAACTAAGATAAAGTGAGAGAGTGTGAGAGATTAGCAGTAGGGGGAAATAGGCATTGCAAGTAGAGGAAGACAACCAAGACATAATTTAGGAGGCCAGGAAGTTCTTGAGACTCTGCCTCTCTCAAAGCAAAGTCTCAAACTTCCCGTTTAGTGAGCATTTACAGCACGACTGCTACTGACTGGAAATCTCCATGGAAATCAGATACAGACTACAGATCTTCAAGTTTTCATAGATTTGTTATCGCAATTCAATATACGGCAACCTCTTTGCTTGCCTGGGAATTCCAATGGGGGGGGGGGGGCAAGAAACAAGTAGGCCTACATTCGTGTTTGGCCAATGCATACCTGTTTTTGAACATCTAATAATATTACCAATATTCTACAGGTATTTGAAATATGTTTCATTCATTTATATCACATTAGTCATATCTAAATCTTGTGATTTCTTATTTGAACATAAAGTCATATGAGGTGCATGGGAACTCCATTTTTAAAACTAATTAACTACATGAACCACCCGGAGACAGCCTGCAGATGTCAGACATCATCGTCTGACTACAATTTTAACAAGACCTAGTTTAAACCTTAAAATAACTGTGATGTATCTGGTGTGAAAATGAAATGAAGTCTGATTGTCTTTGATGGTAACAGGTGGACCAAAGAGTTGTCTAGACAATGAAACTCTGCCACCTGCTACAATAGTGGGACAATGTAGGATTAAAAGTGCAAAAAAAAATAGCATGAAACAGTCAAAATTATACCCAATCTACTGCCCCATCCTCATCCCTTTGACTAATGAAATTAACCATATTTGAATTATTATTTTTTTTCTTTTTAACATTTGACACAGGATTCAAAGACAAACAATATAGGGCCAACATGTATAACATTTATCTGTAGGTAATTGGGAAAATCTGTTTTGGGACATTCTCCAGCCCTTTCAATTAGATCTTGGACAGTTCAGGGCAATGGGATAGGGTGAGTCAATTGACAAGGGGCAGAAATTCAAACAAAGAATTCATTTAAACTCCAAAACACAAGAGAATTCCCTCTTGGTGCTTTTATATTGCAATTATCTGAAAATGAAAATGTTTGGGAACATCAGAAATCAACAATAATTTTATTAGTTTGTCTAAAATCAACCAAACAGTAAAGACAATACTCTGAGGCACAATTTTCTGTACATACATTGCCCTGGCTACAAAAAATGAATAAGCATGGAATTATGATACACTAATTGCTCTCTTTTTTTCTAATATCACCATCTTGACAAGAGGGGGCACACTTGCAATTAACATAACAAGGACAGGAAATGTCTTACCTTCATAATCAAGAGATTTTGCTTTTAAATTACTTCTAATCAATATCAGTAGCTGTATAGTTTTAAAAATATTTCATTTTCTGGTTAATAGTAAAGCATGTCAATAGGGACTATGGAATTGATGTCAACAAATGATGTCAGAAGACCAAGGACAATTTTCAAATGATGATTAATCAATGATTATTAATAACAGCTTTATAACCCTATAAAACAATTGATATGAATGCTTAAAACTAAATTAGGAGGTCCCGACAAGAATATATTGTTTTGCTATACAACTATGAATTAATATCAAAGATACAAAATCAGTAGTCCTTCAGTCATACAGAGGTAGCACATGAGATCACACTTCAAATTTAATATTAAAGTACAAGTCCAACCCAACAAAAACTTGATTTGAATAAAAAGAGAAAAATTCAACAAGCATAACACTGAGAATTTCATCAAAATCGGATGTAAAATAAGAAAGTTATGGCATTTAAAAGTTTCGCTTATTTTCAACAAAATAGTTATATGAACGAGCCAGTTACATCCAAATGAGAGAGTTGATGACATCACTCACTATTTCTTTTGTATTTTATTATATGAAATATTGTTATTTTCTCGTCATTGTCATGTGAAATGAAGTTTCATTCTTCCCTGAACACTTGAAATTCCATTATTATAAAATTTTGTGCTTTAGGCTAGGAGGTCCTAATCGTCAAATTCGTAAAAACTGAAATATTGTATAATTCAAACAATAAAAAACAAAAGAAATAGTGAGTGAGTGACATCATCGACTCTCTCATTTGGATGAAACTGGCTCATTCCTATAACTATTTTGTTGGAAATAAGCGAAACTTTGAAATGTCATAACTTTCTTATTTTACATCCGATTTTGATGAAATTTTCAGCATTGTGCTTGTCTGATTTTTCTCTATTGATTCAAATCAACATTTTTCTGAGGTGGACTTGACCTTTAAGCTTTCTGCTCTTAACATTTATGCTTGATGGGATTCTGAATAAGAATCATACACATTGGCCCGAATTCACAAAGGTGGTGTGTTTTTTAACCATCAGTTGAGTCCATGGTTTATGCAGATTTCCTGTATAAATTACGCTTATCTACCGCATGTATTTAAATGCTGATGCGCACGTTTGTCACAGTGCGCCAAATTGACGCCTGTTGCCATGGTTAATACCTCTGCCACATTTGCTCTATGGCGAGTCGAAAACAGCCATTTTATTCATTTTTATTCAAACCACCTATATTAAGCTGGTAAAAAAATGTTAAAACAACTGTTTTCGACTCGCCGTAGAACAAATGTGACCGAGGTATAAGTACGTTATTTCATTCATGAGTCCACTGTTTCAAAACGGTGGACTCATTAATAAAATAGCATGGGTGTCAATTTGGCACACTGTGACAAAAACGTGCATCAGCATTGGACATTTTTTTAATATACGCAGTAAATAGGCGTAATTTATAGAGGAAATCTGCATAAACCATGTGTTTAACCAATAGTTTTAAAAACCACCTTTGTGAATATGGGCTTTTTGGTCTAGACTAAAGGACATAAAAAAAAACAAACACTGGATTAGATTTTGTCAAAAGCAGAGTATAAATTATTTATGCAATTGTTATAAAAAAAAAGAAACATATAAAGCACAATGGGGTGTGAAATTTGAATAGAAAGGTCAATTGTGTCTCTATTATGGGTATGAAGTGGTAAACAGAGACAGACATGTACTATTCATAATTCCTTCAAGTCAGGAGCACTGTACATGAACACATATTGATCATCAATTTTCACAATTTTACGTTTTAAAGGGTAACGCTATTGCAAGTAACTTTCCAAAAGTTAATAGAGAACAGTAAATCAGTATATCAGTAAAACATAATATCAGCTGATATAGATTTCCTGCGCAGACAATTGGACACTGCAAGGAACTCTGTAATTATCACATCCTATGAGTACCTTTACCTCTGGTGGCTTCAGACGAGTCTTAATGATTGTTAAATACTTAAATCAACTATTTAATGTGATGGTGACTTTATATGGAACAGGAGTGTCATGTAAAGTCATAATTAATAACTAGTATCACTTCCTCTTCCTGTTTATTTAGAGGATTAAATGGGACAAGAAACATAATCTTATGATTTTCAATACAGTAAAGTATCATAATAGAAAGAAAAATATTCATCAAAGATATATCAGTAGCCTTCCCATTCATATAAAGGCTGACTACTATTCACAGTAAAATGGAATACTCCCAGTATCCTTTCTAAACAATATACAAAAACATGTACATGTACAAGTACAGTATGCTCCTAAAACTTTCAAGTACATAAAATTTTGTAAAAATGAATGAATATATAACAGCAAACTGACTGTACAATACCAAAATTAAATTATTTGCTTCCCATATCTGGAATATTGCAAATAATAAGAAAATAGAGTAATCCGCCAATACAGAAAGATCAAATTCTCTTGTAAACTTTTATTTAATTACACTGTACATACCTTTCTTTTTCACATAAAGAGGTTTTTGTTTTTGTTCCTCTTGCTTCTTCTGCAATTGATCCTTTGCAAGTTTATTTGTGCTGATGTCCACAGGCTGAGCGTTTTTTTCATCCTTCTTCTTTGGTGGTGGTACTGGGGGTGGATGGGTAGGGTGCTTTGGTGAGGTGGGCGGTATATCCTTCTCTTTAGCAGGTGGTGGAGGCGGAGGGGGCAGCGATGGTGGCGCTGGCTTAGTGGGTCGTGGAGGGGGTGGAGGTGGCGTCTTCTTGGTCTTTTTGTTTGTTCTTCATCAAATCCTGAATCAGGGCTGTCCTTTCCATTCTTCATGCTTTTCTTCTTTGATGGAAGAGGCCCTTTCAAGAGGCACTTGACTATCAGTGAAATGTCCTTCTCAAACTTGCCGTCTTTTCCACCTGAATCCTTTCCAGAAGCCATGTTATTAGAAAATAAAATGTCTTTTTCCAAAACAAATAGAAGTCTATTAAGTCTAATCACGATACAATCATGAAAGAAGAAAATTTGTGTTTCTTCTTTTCAGACCACTATTTTATGATCAGCAAAATTGCCTGCATGCAAGTCTCACTAATTACACTTTCCAAACACACTGAATTGCATGAAGTATAAATTCATGAAATTCTCTTTTGTTGTTCCAGAATAACAAATGACATCAGGTTTCTTATTCAAAAGTAGCCTACCCAGCAAGTATGCAGTGAGTGTTTCCAACTTTCAAACAAAATGTGCTAATTTAAAGAAGAGCTGCCAAAAGAATGACAAAAATATCCCTGACAAGGTCAAGTTGTGAAAGTTGTTTTCCTTCCGAACCATGGGTGATAGTAAGAACATTAAGCCCCATTGGCCTATCAGAGTAATCCTACAAGTATGACGTTGGCACAGTATTTGGGGTGAAAGCCATGTGAGGCCAATCGATTCACCCTGACTACTGTTATTGTGATTAGGCTAGACTTTACAGTGTTAGACAAGCGTATATCACTGATGGCACAAACACACACAGTATTATGCTGGCCCCCTTATCCAGCTCTCCAGAAAGATACAGAAAAGGTTTTTTTTAGTCTTTGCTACTGTGAAGGGTAGAATCAATGGCTTCCTCTCGTTCAAGTCGCTACCCGTTATCAGCAGACTTCCGCTCAACAAATTACCGCATCCAGGAAGAGAACCCCATGCGACACCTTTTAGCCCCTTCCTCACTTTTGAGTGACGTGATTGGCCAGAGCGGTTCGCATAGCGGACACTTTGCTTGGGTTCTGTCCATCCACACTTGTCAAATTCTGGCAGAGCATGGGTACTAAATAGCGAGTCATAGGCAATGGAACTGTCTTCCATCGAATCAACATGGCTGACAAGCAAGCCATCTCTGCAACTCTGCACCACGCACATCATCAAGCTGAACTTTAGAATGGAAACGTCATCTGGTAAGTTGATAGCAAAGTTATTTTATATGTTTGCTGTACTTAATGGATGAGGTATCATTAGAACTGAAAATTAGCTGGATGCTTTAATAGTTGCCTATACTAATTGGGTCCTGTTCAATATTGAATACTTCATAATTCTTTGAAACACATCATAGGCCTATAGTGTTCAATGTATGAATATTGGATTCAGGAAGGCCCTACATGTATACATACTGTACACTAAATGATATAAATCTCACCATGACACATGCAAAAAGTATCCATGTGACTTTAATTTCTTCAGGCTAGTATACACAGACATAGATAAAATCTGCT
Source organism: Lytechinus variegatus (assembly GCF_018143015.1). Classification (NCBI taxonomy): domain Eukaryota; kingdom Metazoa; phylum Echinodermata; class Echinoidea; order Temnopleuroida; family Toxopneustidae; genus Lytechinus; species Lytechinus variegatus. The sequence continues at coordinate 34,589,297 of NC_054742.1, forward strand.
CAAAATTCTGGATTTTTTTTTCATTCACCTTCCATGCAATGTCTGTCCTGAATGTAATCTTAACCCACCATCACCATTTGTTACCCCTCTATAAACACTCACATCTTTCTTGTATCCACTCAATTTGGACTCTTTCATGCCTCATTAATTCAGCCACAAATCCTGAGGTAACCCCTAGTTTCCAGAATCATTTATAGTCATGCTATACATGTATGTATGAGGCAAGAGAGTAAAAGATACTTTCTATTCAAGAATTCAAAAGGGACATGCCAATTAAAAGATCAATGATCTTTTTTCTTCTTTGCTCTCAATTGGTGATACACCTTTTTCCTTACTTCAAATTTGGTCTTCAGACATGCATCTTCGTCAATCTACTAATCATAATTATAGGTTCACTGGAAATACTGCTATTGTCTCATTCTTCCTACCATGGATGAAATATACTAAAAACAATCTGAACTGAGGACATGATATGGTTCCACAATATCTCATAAAAACAAGATACGTGTCAAAGTAATTCTAATTGGAAAGAAATATTGATATTTGAATCGAGCGGATCCAGTGAATCTCCTTAAGTCCCTGCTGGCATAAACACAGTACACCCTCATTCGGTCTGTAAACCTCTTGGTCATATTAACAGTTAGTGCAAGTCCACATGGTCTAACTTCATTTGTCTACAACCTCTTCTTATATTTGTCAATAATTAGTCCAATCCATTTTTTTGGGTGATGATGATTACAATTACATTGAATTCCCTTGTAAATCAACACTTCAGCTTTTTATCTGGTCTTTCAGTGGACACTGTGCAAAAAAAGCATGTTACAATTACCCTTCTCCATTCTTACACAAGCCCCTGACTAAATACCAGAAGATCCTTTTTCAAGAAGTCATTGGTATCACTCAACCTGGGATCAAACCCATCAACATAGGCAATACAACCAAAAAGAAATTACCGCATATGTTAAGTCAAAATGTTTATTACAACTTCTGGAAATAAGACCAACTACCAATTAAACTAAATGAAAAATGGACCCAGTACATGCATAAAGCTTATCTGGATATGATAAAGTATTTTTCTTTAGATCAAGTAGTTTCAGACAAAAAAAAAACACTCTAAAATGAGCAGATGTCAGTCACCATATGGCAGAATTTCACTGCACTTTTATTTTTTTCCAACAACAAGGTTTTTCAATAAACCAACTGATACGATACACAGACTAGGAATACACTTAAGAGAACATGCAACCTTCTAATGGAAGATGAATAATGTCTCACAAGCTGTATTCAAACAAGAATCGGGGAGGGAGACATAGAAAATAGCTTTAGCTTTATTTTCAAGTTCTAATTAACCATATGTTCACAAAATCTTGATGGAGAATGCAATCCCAAAATGTAGAAAAGTGTTCATTTTGAAAAGTTTCACTGTTTAAAGAATCATTTCAGCATGACTAAGGTCTTAATCATGTCTATCACCATCACTCAATCAAAAGTTCCTATTCCGCCGTGTTAGAAGTCACTTAGATTCATAAGGTCAAACTGTTCAATATGCTGCATAAAACGTGAGAATTGTGAGAATCACCAAAGAGAGCAAAAATTGCATTATCTGTGAAAATAGAAAGGGTGTTACAGACCAACCAAAATCATCACATTTGTGTTTTGGGACTGAAAATTTCCTGAAAGAAAAAAAAGGCACATTTACACTAATGATTTAAATTAGGGGGACTTTCAGACATATGCTTTACTTACCACTTTGTTCAGACTGCACCACCATTTGTCCGGACCGTTTCACATCATCAAACTTGGCATAAATAATAGATAACCTGGGAATGACAGACCAAGTACAAACATATAAGTAACCTCACATCATAATTCAAAGTGCTGGTATTTTGTTGTTCATTTATATCACTGCCCTTTAAAGAAAAAAAAATTACACTGTAGAGACTAATGCGGTCAAAAATGAACCTACGTACAGAGAACATTCTTAAAGTAAATCAAAAGAAAGGTTGTTTGTGTTTTTAATGGCACAAAAAGGAATTTTATATCTAAATTCCTAGGTTATTTTGTGTTTTCTGATTAATCATGGCATTCAAGTAGAGGTATCAGAATGAAAGTATGAAACACTGTACAAAAAGACTATGTATGGTTTAAATTCATAATGTCAAGGAAATTTAAACATTTTGAAATACTATTGATTAAAACTGAACCAAACATGACAACATGACTGTAGTCTTTTCTAATACCGTACATTTTCTAGAGCTCTATAAATAATGGTTATAGAAAAATAACTTCAAGTGCAGGATATACAATGAAGAGAAATTAAAAATAAGAGATTTTGTGAATAGATAGTAAGTTACTTACCTTGATGAAGGAATGCCCTTTTTACCCAGGTCTATCCTAACCTTCTCTCCTACATGCCTGTAGATCTCAACTAGTGTGTTGATTGCTGTATCTCTTACCTGGAAATGAAAATGCAGATTGGATACAAGCGATCATGTGGATTTCATATAACCACAAATGTAATACATTAATTTAATGCCATATCACATATACTGTATTTAGAAAAAGAAAATCATTTTAGAGGCTCTTTAATACTAAAGGATGTTTGTTTATCACTGTAAGAATTCAATCAATGAATTTATATAATAACAAAACAAAAACTTAAAATAAACAGTATGATAACCAACATTTACTACAGAGAACATAATTTTAATATGGAAATTCAATATATCTCACAAAAACAATTATAACAAAGTGTTTCACAAGTTTTATATATTTGAAACAAAATGTCAACAAAGAAACTCTCCTTCCACAATGTAATGTATTTACTCATAAAAATAAAGTAGAAGTTAACAAATTCAAGAAAAGAGGGGTGCAACAGAAATACATACTTGACTGTTAGGATCCCCAAGAAGTTTGCATATTGATGGAACAATTTTGTTTAATAGTAGAGAACTTGCACCAAATCTGCAGGATAAGAAATGTAAAACAAACTCATGCAAACCACCAATGTTTATCAAGCAAAGAGATGAGGATTTGATTAACAGTTTACACATACATGTAAGGTGAGTATGAATGATTCTAGTTTTTCTTCTAGCAATATCCGTTGGCATAAAAGTGCATTTCTATTAATAGATGCCTTTAAAAATAATAATTTTCTATAATTTTGTGAGTTGTGAACTTGTCCAACATGAACACATAGCCATTAGTATCCATAGATCAATCTACCTGAGTATATATAAATATAAATAAATATTGATATTATATTATATGAAATATTATATTGATATATTATAAATATATAAATATAATTACATCTATCAGATAAAAAAAATGTTGTACTGTCACTTTTTTTGTAATCAACAACCAAATCATCATATTTTCAGGAAATACATGAATGGACAATAGAGGGGCATTCCATAGATACAACTTACAAAATTCTAATTTTTCATTCTTTATCCCTTTTTGGATCAATTCACAATGCTCATACATTAATTTTGCAATTTAAGATCGAACTCTGCATAACTGGACATGTACATTGTAACAGAGAATATTTACCCTGTACATGTACCTTCCTATGAATAACACTAGGCCCTACTGCAAATACAGTGGAGGCAATGTACATGTATTTTGTGTTCATGTACATGTATGTATAGACATTATAGAAAAGGCAGAAAGAGGGCAGCATTTCACTTCGGAGAGGAAGTGTTTCACAGCATCCATCACCCAATCGTATACAGGGGTACATGCAATGCCTCAAAATGAGACTGCAATATATGGGTAGCTCCTATTACACGCTGAAGTCTGAATGATTCATTCCTGGCGGGGCTACTAACGAAAGGTCATGACTCGTTTTCTAAAGAGGCTTCTCATTAAAGCTCATGGAAAGAGTGCCCTCTTCAGTTCAATGTCAGGAGAGTCTGCATAAATTCCATGAAAGGATACTCTGTCTATAGTGTGCAGTTTGTTTAGCCATAGAGGTAGTTTATTCTTGGGCATTTGCATATCCACATGTATGAAGATCTAAATAGCCCTTTCCTACAGATAAAGTGAAGAATGGTTCACTAATACGATTTACAAAAAAAAGGAGGGAAATAAAAAGAAATATGAAAATACATGGAGTCACAGTGTATACATTTCCAATCTGCTATTAAGGACCTGATGCAGGTAGATTAGAATTGTCCTGCATATACATGTATCATGAAACCCTAGGCTCAAAGTGATGTGGATAATCATAGATTTATGAAGGCAATTTATTTGAAAAACCAAATTAAAATAGTGATTTAATGATCTGTATTGAAAATGCCCAATATAGAATAAAAATCAAAGTGATTAATATACTTGAAAAGGCACTATCTATTGTATTGAATATGTTCACATGTTGTGGCTGTCCACAGAAGCAAGTCGCAATAGGCAACAGAAGCCAACCTACACTGTACGATTAAAATGTAGAGGACTAGGATAAGTATAATACAATCCGGTGAGGGGGGCACTTCAATTGATGAGTGGATACCATGCATGGCCCAAAAAATATGTAAAAAGGATTTCTTTTTTTAAGATAGGGCGCATTACGGACACAACATACTAAGGGTGCCAGAACCACTAAAAATAATGAAAAAAGGGTATATATATTTCGCTAGGAAAAGTACGCGTTTATGGTCCAATTTGCGAGGGTATAAAAAACAAGAATACTTTGTACTTTTAGCTCCAACACTACGTGTTTAGGGTCTGATTTGAGCGAGGTGTGTGGGGTGGTACTGAACCCAATGAACGAAAGGTAAAGCCGAGGTTCGTGATCACGTCCGTGACAAAACAACTAAGATATCGTTGTACTTTTGTATAGGGAGTCAATTCAGGGAATACTTGTCAAGGGTACTGTTTTGTTTCCAATACTTGTTAAGGTTAGGGTTTCACACATCAATACTTGTTAAGGGGTGTATTTTCAGAACATGGAAAATACTTGTTGAGGGTATTTTTCGCAGCCCCATGTTCATGCATGGGATCCACTCATCATTGGAAATGCCCCCCCCCCCTGGAATACAATAATTTATTTCTACTAAAACAGAAACAACTTAGTTTCCATTTCCAATCAGAAGATTAACTTTCTTTTATTCAGCATCCATCTAGCTCTATCACCAATCACTGCCTTAGCTAGACATACAGTATTCTTCTACAGAGCAATTAATTCAATCATAAAAGTGCAGTGATTTTCTACACTTGATCATTTAGCCTCCAGACATGTCAATTTATCTATGAGAGCCAATTGGGGCTTCTTTTAACAAACATTGCATTGAATGCTATTTAGGTGAGGCACACATTAATTGTATGATTCATCCATTAATTCCAGGTGAGGATGCCCATTTATACAGTATTGCCTTAAGAATGACACAGGGCACTAAAATTTGCACTGTCTCTATCTACTCAGATCAGTGCCACGCATGATTGCATTCATATTTTTAAACCAACAGGAAAGAATGTGACTCAAAGCAAAAAGTAATAGTAACTGCCATGATGATTCTGTATTCCTTATTGTATCCATAGTGATCGAGGACAGTGACCCAATTCTCTAATGTGACAAGGTTCATGTCCACACTCAATCTGTACGCTACATGTAGGTTTCAATAGGTTCATGAATAAGAGAACTACCTGTACAGTATGTACAACATTTACAGTGTACCCGGTACTTTAAGTTGGAAGAAAGTAGGCCTGTATGTACATCATTCCCTCACAGAAAATTATTTTTTACATTATGTATTTCCTGTTTGCATAAAAAAAGGAATTCCAATTCATTTTGATTCATAATAACCTTTCCACTAGTATATTACAGCATTCAATCAGTATTTCTCTTGTTTTAATTGCTGTAAGATTAGATTACATGTAATATTTAAGACGTGAGGGAATTATGACTCAAAACCTGGATTACAAATCTAGTACAGGTACACATTAATAAATTCAAAAAATTATTTTAATACACAATTGTTTTGAATGAGTTTTCAATCGATCAAGGCCAAATGCACCTGTATGATTATAAATCTAACAAGCACACCAAGTACAACACAAGGCACTTCACAACATGAATGATCACCATTATCAGCATAACAAACAACGCATGAAAGGTGCACTGGCAATCCACCCATGTCTGCACAGTTAATGAATAAGCTCCAATGATGCCCAATACAACCAGGGTGACTCAAAATTCATTCCAGCTAGGCTTTCTCTCCAAAGACTGACAGTGGAAGATGAATAATGGATTGGATGCTTTCACGTCTCTCACTTCATTTCCCTGCTCCTCCCCTTCCCCCTCTCTCTCTGGAGATTTTTGCAGATGGCTTTGGTGTTTTATTTCTAAGCCCTTAAGTTAAATCAACAATCATCTTTTTCCATTATGATTTATTTTTAGAAGAGACTGTTTCAAAAAGGGAATCCCCAATAGAATGAGGATGACATCATCATTCATCACCTTGCATCTTGAAACTTTGAGAGTTCAGCATTTTTACAGCATTATGGCACATTCTTTTTTTTCATTCCTCCTTGATCAATCTATAACAAAAAATCTGTCTGAATTCAAACCATAGCTTTTGCTTACCTGAATAAACAGATTTGAAATAAAAGAATTTTTATTAGCTGAGCTTGCTTTATAGAGATAACCAAAAGGGGAATTCAAATACAACACTTGATTTGTGACAATTTGACAGAGATCCCCATGGTTTCACCCTTCCTCATGCACAGATGGAATGTCTTGTTCACTACTTGACATGTCTGTAAAGACCAGATCAATATTAGACATGACAATGCATAAACTAAAATCTTAATTCACTCGGGCTCTTTCTCTTGTTCGCTCAGAGTCTCCCTGCAGGGAATCCATTAGGAGATAGAGACTAAACATGAAGAAAAAGGGAATACACTTTTGCACTACAATAAATACCAACTCTCAAGACAAGTTTTCATTCAAATTATTAGAAAACAGCACAGGTGTAGTTAGAATATACATGGAGTATCTTTAAAAAAATAATTTTTTTTTTTTTATTGGATAGAGCAAGTGCTCAACAACAAATGAATTTGTTTAAAAACAACCAAAAATATATCTCTTAAATTTCAACACAATGGGAAAATTTGGGATGTCAATTTTAAAACACACAAGTATGGAATGAACTTATGCACAGAATAAAGCTTTTGTGGTGTTTGGAGATTTTTCAGTAGAACTATCAAGCGAAACATCCCTATTCTAAGATGTACAATGATTGAAATAGAAGATCACATATAAGAGGCTTAATTCAAGGACATTGATTCGCAGGACATGCTGATGGTCAATGAAATGAAGGAAGAATACTTACACATTTATAGCCTGCATTAAACATAGTAGAACTTCCTCTCGAACACGCCAACCTTTGTGCGAAAATGCTTTCATCAGCCTCTCAAATACAAACTGTAAAATAAAGAGACAAATCGTAGATATTCCAAAGCAATAAAACATGAAACTAAATTGACTTACCATCGAACTGTACTGTAGGCCTACATGTATAATGTACAAGATTATCTGAGCTGAATGTACAGTATCATTGTGTACAGTATTCATGAACATGACAGAATGTACATGTACAGTAAAGTCATCATTTTTTATCAAAATTATATACACATATGTAAAAATCATTCATTCAAATAGAAAAAAAAAATGCCACTGGTTTTATATAAGATCCTCATTCATTTAATCATTTAGCAGTTTGTTTGCATTTTATTACAAACCTTATGAGAACATTTCTATGAAAAAGGAACAGAAAACCACAACAAAATAGGCCAATTCCAGGAATGATATTTACATCAGGTACATAATCAAAAGTTTATCACTATAAAAATTCACAAGTACCCGGTACATGTATTTTGAAGTCTTGATATGAGGCTAGAGCTCTTTTAATGTTTCATGGTCCAATGATAGGACAGACAAGATGTTTACACTGGGAAGGCTTCCAATCTAATGTGGGAGGGAGAAATCGTTCTCCATCACTCACTGCACATACTTGTAACTCAACAACTCCACATGAAACATATCACAGGGATCTCTGTAATACCTTTGGGCAGGCGTTTCTTCTTCCCCATCAGCAAAACGCACATGATTTCATACATGTGAACATACATGTACATGTGGAAGACATACCTGTGCCCCTTGCAAATGAGCATGCATGACTGCAATGTGATCGCAAGAATTCTGATTGCACCCAAGATCCTAGTCTCCTCAGACCATTATTCCTGTATGTAATGCACATTC